>NW_026000256.1:392352-400850 GCF_001458135.2 Marmota marmota marmota | reverse complement strand
AAAAAAAAAAAAAAAAAAAAAAAAAAGAGCTGAGGCCACCCAGAGATCCAGGACAGAGAACGTTTAAGAGACACAAGAAGAGGATCCCATGAAGTAGACAGCAAGAGGACAGAGTGGGGGTGTGATGTCCACAAAGGAGGACAGTGGCTGCAGCAGTGACCTGGGTGAAGCTGCTTGAAGGAAGCACTGTGGGCAGTGCCAGGAGAACCAAGTGAAGAAGTAAGAAGTGGAGGGGTGTGTGCAACTCTCAAAAACTGCTTGTCCAGGGCTGGGGATGTGGCTCAAGCGGTAGCGCGCTCGCCTGGCATGCGTGCGGCCCGGGTTCGATCCTCAGCACCACATACAAAACGAAGATGTTGTATCCGCCGATAACTAAAAAATAAAAAAAAATAAAAAAACTGCTTGTCCAGAGAGCAGGGGTGGGAGGTAGAGAACATGGTGAGCTGGTGACACTTTGGGGAAATGACCACTGCTGTAGGAGGGCAGAAGGTGAAGAGAGCAAGGCCAGGAGCCAAAGGTGGGCACATTCCTCTGCCATATGACAGCCAGCTGGCTAGGGAGGCATGTGCTAAGGCCAGTGGCAGGAACATGAGGGAGCTGCCACTTGGGACTGCCATTGTCTCTGTGGGGGACTGGCTGAAGGTTGCTGGAAACAGAAGAATGATTTTTGTGAGCCCTGAGACCTCCACCTTCATGGGGGTGGCATGTCCAACAGGCCCCCCCAGACCCGACTCAACAGGGACACACCCTCCCAGCTCCCTACCAACCTAAGAGACACCCAGGCCTCCTTGTGGGCCTGCTATAGCCAGCCCCTCCCACATTCATCGACAAACCCCCATTGTCAATAGGGCCTGCAGAGCCCTCTCCAAACCCTTCTGCATTCCACTCACTTCTGTGGACCCCTGGCAGCCAATGACTAGGAGCCCCATGGCTCTCTGGAACCCTGCAGTGGCCCCCCTCCTCATGGCCTGGTACAGCCCCACACTACATTCTTCTCTCAGCAGCCAGAGGGACCCTGTGGAAGCATGAATCCAACCAGTCCCTCCTCAGTCTGATCTCCTTCTCTAGGCTTTTCTGGAAATAAAACTAAATTCCAGACTGGGGGTGTAGCTCAGTGGTGTGTTTGCCTAGCCTGGGCAAGGTCCTGGGTTCCATTCCCAGTGCTGCAAAGCAAAAACAAAACAAACATGCTCCCCAAAAGCCAACGAAATGCACACACAAAAGAACTAAATTTGGGCTGGAGTTGTTGGTCAGTGGTAGAGCACTTGCCTAGCACGTGTGAGGCACTGGGTTGGATCCTCAGCACCACATAAAAATAAATAAAATAAAGGTCCATCAACAACTAAAAAATATTGAAAACATTGAAAAAAATACACAAACAACTAAATTATTCTCCAAGGCATTCAAGATCAAGTATGACCCAAACCATGGCTTCCCCAGTCTGGGGTCAGTGGCAGAGGAGCACTTAAGCTTCCCTCCGGGCTGGGCTGGGCCTGGGTCCCCAGTTCCCAATTGTCTTTCTTTGCTGACCTCCTGCTGATGCTCAAGACTGGGCTCCTGGAGGACTTGGGAGCCCTCCCCCACTCCCAACAGCCACCTGTGAGTTTCCTATACCCGCGCTCTGCCTCCTCCCTCCCAGGGGACTGGCTAGGCAATTTCCCAAGAGGAGCCAAGGTGGTGCTCCGACGTGAGCAGTCTGGGGTGGGGGTGTGTGAGTGTACCTTGGAGGGGTGGGGAGAGTACAGCTCCCTGAGGTGCTGACTGCCTGAGGAACAAAGGCACAGGGATTTCAAGCAAGCCGTGGGTGGATTGTCTCCAAGGTGCTTTCAGGGCTTTGCCAGGAAGGAGCAGGGTGGACTCTCCAGGATTCCAGCTGATGGCCAGAAACTGTTCCTGTCCAAGCCTCCCCCTGCGCTGCCAGGTGTTACTCACCAAAGGGGTCCTGAGCATGCACAGAATGGGTTGCAGGGACCTGCAAACTATGCCCAACCCAAAGCCCCTGCTGCAGCTCCTAGGAGAAGGAGCCAACAGAAGTGATAGAGGGACAGCTGTGTCCTCCCCCTGTAGTGTTGCAGGGAACCGGGCCCTGTCTAGACCCCAGCTAGGGCTGGAGGTAGGGTAGGAGCTGATGATGGGGAGGGGCCCAGAGGGGTGAGGTGGAGGAAGGACCTATGGGAAAGCCTGAGAAGTGGGGCTGGAAGTTGGATTCAGTGCCCACCCAGGCGTAAGGCAGCCTTGGACTGGGAGTGAGCTGGGTGGAGTCAGTCCTGCCCTGGGGTAACTGTTTATCCCAGAGGCAGGATCTTGGCAGCTGGAGGCTGGGTAGGGGCGCCTCCTCTTCTGAAGGCAGTGGCACGAGGAGCTTTGGAATTACAATGAGCTGGGAACAAAGAAGAAGCTGGGATCCACCTGGTGGGGCTCTATACTTCCAGTTCCTGAGCCCAGCGGGTGAGGGAGACCAATGGGGCTGGGGTCTTGGGCCCTGGGGCTGAGGGTGCAACCTGAGAGGCCTGGCCCCTCTCCAGCACAGCACCCTCTGTCCACAAGCTGTGATCATTCATGGAAACCTTCTGAAAGGATTTTTTAAATGTTTTATGTAAATGTTTCATATTAGATTACTTTGGATGTACAGAAAAATCTCAGAGATCGCAGCAAGAGTTCCCACAGCACCCACAGTCAACTTCCCTGTTATTGATCTCTTAACACAAGCATAGTGGTTTGTTGCAGTTAATGAATCAATCGTGGTCCATTATTTTTAAGTAAAGCCTGGCTGTCCCAGGATCCCATCCAGGAATCCCACATTGCACTTCCTTGTCATATCTCTTGACTGTGACTGTTTCTCAGATTACAGATGTGTGCCACCATGCCCAACTATTGTTTGTTCTTGGTGACCAAAACACTGACTTTTTTATTTTTTTTTTGTACTGGGGATTGAGCCTGAGGGGCATTTGACCTCTGAGCTATATCCCCAACCCTTTTTATTATTTTATTTTTTTTATTTTGAGACAGGGTCTGGCTAAATTGCTGAAGCTGGCCTCCGATCTTCAATTCTCCTGCCTTAGCCTCCCAAATTACTGGAATTACAGGTGTGCACCACCATGTCCGGCGACCCTGGCTGTTTTGAGGAGAGCTGATCTTGTGTTGAATGCCTCTGCTGGGAATACTCATTTCCCTTATGATTAGACTAGGCTTATTCAGAGAAAGATCACTGAACTAAACTACCATGCTTATCAGTCCTATCAGGGGGTCTGTGCTTTCCACATGACTGATGACTATTGATATTGACCTTGATCACCTGGCTGAGGTGTGTGTTTCAGGTGTCTCTCTACTGTAAACTGACTCTTTGTTTCACTTTCCATACTGTACTATTTAGAAGGAAGTCACTATGAGCAGCCCACAGTTAAGGGGTACAGGTGATGTCCCACCTTTGAGGATGTGTAAGGCAACTGTTATTGTAACAAATATCTGGAATAATCAGCTTATAAGAAGGAAAGGTTTATTTTGGCTTGCAATTTCAGAATTTTCAGTCCATAGTCACTTGGCCCTGTTATCTTTGGGCCAGTGGCAAGGCAGAACACCTCTTACCTTATTGTGACTGGGAAGCAAAAAGAAAGGAAGGGGCTGGGGGTCCCAGGATCCTCTTAAAGGGCTGCCCCCAAGCATAGAAAGCAAGTTTTATTTAAATGATAGAACAGAGACAGACTTCTGTGCAGAGAAGGAGCCCCAGAGCAGGATGGCAGAGGAAGTGGGGGTGTCCTGCCCCTTTTATACTTCTTAAGTTTCCTTAAGTTCTCATGTTCTCTCCTCCCCCATCCTGCCTACGTGATGTGACTTTGACTTGTGATGTGACTCTGACTCGTGACCAAAGTGACCAAAGTGACTCGTGACCAAAAGGTGGGCCAAAGGTGGAGTGATCCTGGGCTGGAAAGGAAGGGAGTGGCTCAGGAGACATTCATTCATTAACAATCCCTGGAGACAGGTCAGCTTGGCCACAGGTGGAGGAGGGGAATTGGGAAGCAAAAAAAGAGGAAGGTGCTGGGGGTCTCAAGATCCTCTTCAAGGGAAGCCCCCAATGATTTAACTTCCTTCCATCAGACCCCACTGCTTGAAGGTTCCACCACCTCCCAATAGTGCCATAGGCTGGAGAATAAACCTCTAATACATGGGTCTTTGGGGGTCACCTAGCATACAAACCATGGGGGGACAGCCACATAATTTATTTGGAATTTTTCTGCACAGGAGTTTATTCTTCTACATTTATTGATTTATTAGTCATTTATGGACTCATGGATATTTCCTTTATACTTTTGGTTACAATGTAATACTACTCTTATTTTGTTCAAATTTTCTTTATCTAACCATTGGGAACTCTTTCAGTTGGCTCCTGTGTTCCTTTTTAAAAAAAAAAAAATCAGTACTAGGGATACAACACAGGGCCTTGCACATGTTAGGCACATACTACCACTGAGCTACTGAGCTAGCTCCTGTGTTCCCTTGACACCTCCCACCACTGTGTGTGTGTGTGTGTGTGTGGGGTGTACACTTCCTGACCTTCTGGCTCCAGGTTTGGCTTATGTATCTCATACTCTAGTCCTAGAAACAGCCATTTCTTCAAGGAGCCATTTATTTGAGAATAGTATAGCACTGTTGTTTCCAGGCCCAGTTGTAACAGGGGCTCACTTGATGCTTTGACTATATCCTTTGTGGCTTTGAAACTTACATGTTTTTTTTTTTCTTTTTCCCCCTAAACTTCTCCTCTCTGATCTCTTTTTCCCCCGGATCTTCTCCTTCCTGATCCCGCCTCCCTAATCTCATTTTCTCTGAATCACCTCTATGAAAGCCCCCTTTTCCTGCAGTTGGGCAGAATGACAGCCTTTGGGACAGGAGTCCCCTGTGTTTCTCCTTTGCTAGCAAAGCAATAAACCATCTTTTTCCTTTGTCTCAAAACCATGTCCTCATTATTGGATTGGCATCCAGGACAAAAACCAAGCTTTCAACAACACTCTTAGCTCTCAGAACAAGGAAATTGATGTAGTCACTCACCTGTGTAGATACTTGTGTATGAACACACAGATGCATTGATGTGTGGATAACACTAATGTCTGCGTGAACACAGGGATCATTCTAGCCTCCTCCCTTTGCTTCTCTGTAAAAAAACTGGGCTCCCACCATCTGCCACCATTTGCATTGTTGTAATGTCCACCAATTCCTTAACAATTATCTTTAAATCTTCATGTATCCTTTCATTCTTCTTCTGTGACCTTCTGTAGCATACCCAAGTGGCAGGGGTCTGCCATCACAATGTCAGAATAGTTTCATTACCCTCAAATGTTTTTGCGGTCCCTAAGTTGAACACCATCTTCTCTGGTGACAACTGATCTGTATACTGTTTCTATGGTTTCATTCTGGAATGTCACATACATGCAATCATAAAATATGTAACTTTTCAGATTGTTTTATTTAACTTAGCATCATGAGTGGAAGGTTCATCCATTTCTCTGCACTTTCTTAGCTCTGTCCTCTTTACCACCAAGTAGTATTCCTCATCTGGATGTGCCACTTTATCTGCCAGCCACAGAAGGACATCCTTGGTCACTTCCAGTTTTTGCCAATTATTAGTAAAGCTGCTGTAAATATTTCTGTGCTGGTTTTTGTGTGCGTATAAGTTTTCAAATCTGTATGGTAAATGCCAGACTATCACTGCTGCATCATGTGGTAAGAATATGTTTAGCTTCATTAGGAACTGCCAACTCTCTTCCCCAGGGGCTACACCATTTTGTATTCCCATCAGTAATGAATAAGTGTTCCTGTTGCTTCACATTCTTGCTGGCATTAGGTATTGTCAGGTTTTTAAATTTTAGTCATTTTAATAGGGCAGGTACGTAGTAGTACATTGTTGTAGTTACAGTTTGCAATTTCCTAATCAGGTATGTGTTGGTTTTTCATTGCTGTGACAAAATACTTCAGAAAATCAACGTAGAGGAGAAAAGACTGATTTTGGCTCATGGATTCAGAGGTTTTAGCCCATGGTTGGCTGGTTCTATTCTTTCTGGGCCTGAGGTAAGACAAAACATTATGGTGGAAGGGCATAGTGGAAGAAAGTTGCTCACCTCATGGTGGCCAGAAAGCAGAGAAAGCTAGAGAGGAAGGGGCCAGGAACAGGATATACCCATCCAGGGCACGCCCCCTAGTGACCCACTCACTTCAACTATGCCTCACCTTCTGCAGTTTCCACCACCTCCCAATGATGCCATCAAATCACGAATTCATCAATGGATTAATCCACTGGTGAGATCAGAGCCCTTGTGATCCAATCACTTCCCAAAAGCACCACCTCTGATCATTGCTACATTGCAGACCAAACCTTTAACATATGAGCCTTTGGGGGACATTCCAGATCCAAGCCATAAAAGTTTCTTTTTTAAAAAGTTTTTTTTTTTAGTTATAAATGGACACAATATCTTTCTTTTCCTTTTATGTGGTGCTGAGGATCCAACCCAGTGCCTTCCACATGTGAGGCGAGTGCTCTACTACTGAGCCCCAACCTCAGCCCCATAAAAGTTTCTATGACAGCAATTCCACACATTTATGGCTGAACTATTATTTTGCAGTACAGGGAACTGAAGCCAGAGGCACTCTTCCACATCCCCGGTCCTTTTTATGTTTGGAGACAGGGTCTCATTAAGTTGCTGAGGCTGGCTTTGAACTTATGATCCTCCTGCCTCAGCCTCCAGAATTGCTGGGATTACAGGAATGCACCAAGCACCTGGCCTTGTGCGGGCCTGCTTGCTGAGTCATGCATCACTCGGGTAAACTTTGATGCTAAGTATCTTCTTTTTTTTTTTTTTGGTGTTAATGGACCTTTATTTACTTATTTTCATGTGGTGCTGAGGATTGAACCCAGTGCCTCACACTTGCTAGGCGAGCTTGTACCACTGAGCCCCAGCCCCAGCCCACTAAGTATCTTTCCATATGCTTATTTGTGTTTTGTGTTTTCTTCTTTCATGAGGTATCTTTCAGATCTTTTGCTCATATTTAAAATCGGGTTGTTTGTTTTCTTATTGTTGAGTTCAAAGAGTTCTTTGTACATTTTGGATAACCAGTCTTTTGTCAGATAATCACATTGCAAAGATTTTTTCCCCAGCCTATAATTTGTTCCCTTATTCTTTCAATGGTGTTATTTGCAGGATACATGTGTTTAGTTTTGTTACAATGGGATTTATCATTTTTCTTTCAGGGGTCATGTTTTTCATATTGTACTTAAGGAATCATCGACAAACCTGAAGTAACCTAGATTGTCTTCTATGTTTTCTTGTAGAAGTTTATAGTTTGGCATCTTACATTTGGGTTTATGACTCATTTTTGAGTTAAGTTTTGTATAAACCTCCTGAAAGCATTTTGAAAAGCTGTTTATCCATGACACACATGCATGTTGAAATTGACATCTATAGTATTTCAACAATTGTGTAAACAGTTGCAAATAGTGTACTTTCTGTTCCATCATGAATACTGATGTAAAACAAACTTCTTTTTTTTTAGATGGACACTTGTTATGTTGGCCAGCTGGCCTCAAACCCCTGGGCTCAAGTGATCTTCCTGCCTCATCCTCCCCACTGACTGGGATTACAGGTGCATGTCACCTCACCTTGCATGTGGAAGCATTTTTTTTTGTGTGTCTGATACTAGGGATTCAATCCAGGGGTGCTGTAACACTGAGCTACATCTCCAGTCCTTTTTAAATTTTGTTTGGAGGGGCTGGGGATGTGGCTCAAGCGGTAGCGCGCTCGCCTGGCATGCGTGCGGCCCGGGTTCGATCCTCAGCACCACATACAAATGAAGATGTTGTGTCCGCCGAAAACCAAAAAATAAATATTAAAATTCTCTCTCTCTCCCTCACTCACTCTCTTAAAAAAAAAAAAGAAAAAAAATTAAAAAAAAATAAATTTTGTTTGGAGACAGGGTCTCACTAAGTTGCTGAGGCTGGCCTCAAACTCATGATCCCCCTGTGTCAGCCTCCTGAGTTACTGGGATTACAGGTGTACACCACTGTGCCTGGCTTGTGATATCATTTTTTATACAGGGTGTAAACCCTGAAGACTCCATTGGCATAGTTGAGCAATTGGGATTAGGGCCCATACTCCTGATTGGGAAGCTTCTGGAGCCTTCTGAGGTGAGCTGGGAGGGAGCTCTTGGGAAGGGTCTGGGTCAGAAGCTGGCAGGAACCTTCTCAGATTTCTTTTTCTGTACTGGGGATTGAACCCGGAAGTGCTCCATCACTGAGTTACATTCCCCTGACTGTCTTGTCTTATCTTGCCTTTGCTTTTCCCTCCCTCCCTCCCTCTTTCTTTCTCTCCCTTCCTTTCTTATACTGGGGATTGAACCCAGAGGCTTGATCTGAGCTACACAGCAGCTCTTTCTGTCTCTCTTTCTTTCCTCTTTTTTTTTGTACAAGGGATTGAACCCAGAGGCACTCAACCACTGAGCCACATCCCCAGCCC
>NW_026000256.1:381485-388788 GCF_001458135.2 Marmota marmota marmota | reverse complement strand
CCCCTTATGCCCCTGGCTGGTCTCTGCTGGAGTGTGTGAGTCGTGCACGTGGCGCATGGCTGGGGCAGGGATGGGGCACTCCTTGTCACTGTCCAGAAGCCTGGGAGGTGTTGGCAGGTGGGCTCCAGGGGCCGTCCTTCCTGCACTGTTCTGTGCTTTGCTGACTGTGGGTGGTTCTGCTTGTGCTGTGGCCCTCCAACTCCCTTGTTTTCTCCAAACCAATAAAGACAGACAGAGCAATGGGCCAGTGGTGAGCTGCGGGTGGACATGTGTGGGGTTGGGGGTCACCTGGGGGGAGGAAATGAAGAAGGAAGAATGGACCCCATTGCCGCCCGAACCCCTGCTCTCTGGGATTATGGCAGACAAGGTCCCAATCGCCCAAGAATTTCCTGTTCCTACCCTCTAAGTACCAGCAAGAGGCCACCTGGCAGCCAGCTCTGCCACCCTACAGATCTGACTGCCTGTGACCCTGGGTCTCTGGGCAGCAGCGGAGGCATGCTGGGCTGCCAGCAGGGGGCAATGGCAGGAAGCCAAATCCCTATCCCCAATGCAAAGAACAGCACTGTCTCTGGGCCTCCAGTACAGGGCTGCAGTGTCCATGCCATGCATATGGCCAGGCCTTCTCCCACCTCTTCCTACCTCCTTCCCCTTCCAGTGGGCAGCTTGTGTGAAATCCTAGGAACCTCAGTGTCAGAGGATGAGAAGGAGCCCCTCAACCAGGAGAGGGTACCACAGGGGCCTCTACCCCCTGTACTGTGCTGGGCGGACCCAGGCTAGCAGCTGGAACACAAGGAGCTGTGACGGATGGCATGAAGAACTGTGGTCTTTGTTCTGGTGTAGCGGCTCCCAGGTCTTCCATCACCACCTATGATGGATCAGGGCTTCAATGGCTGGCCTTGCTGGTTCCATCAAGGGAAGACCCCCCAGGGCTACTCCTTGGCCTCAGCCAGAATTCCAGGCTAGCAGGCCACCCCTTCCCCTTGGAAACTCCTTCCCCTGCCAGCCCCCAGGGGATGAGCTAAATGGCCAGGGTGCATGTTAAAGAAGATTCCTCTCCTTTTCAAAGTTTGGGATCAAAAGGAGGCCACGAGGCCCAATCCGAGGCTGGACTGGTCTTGGATATGATGGGGTTTGGCGTTGTTTCCAGGAAGGAGATCAGTCATGGCACCTGTGCTCTGGGTATACCGTAGTGCAGACAGCTGCTCTTCTGTCCTAACATTCTGCCATCCCCTCCCAAGACCAGGGGGAATCCTGGAAGCTGGTGGGCAGCTCCTCCCTCCTCACATCTACCCACATGCCATCCTACACTTCAGGCTTTGAGTCACACAACTCAGAGGGGGAACTTCAGCTAACCAGTATCACAGCCAGGTCTCAGCAGCTTGGCCTCCTTTCCTCCAAAGGCCTCTCCTGCCACCCCTCTGCCCCTACCTGGGGCCTTATCATTATTTGGACATCTTTACCAGCATCTTGCTGGCTGGCTTGCTGTGCTTCCCATCTTATCACTCACTCATACAGGACACTTATTTGTTCTCCTTTGGTTTGCAAAGTATTGGTTGGTCCTGTACTGTATGCCAGATGCTGGACATGCGCTGGGCTCCTCAGACCAGTGCAGGGGATAGTTTTACTGGGATGCTAAGAATGATCTGTGTGGGGAAAGCACCGTGCTGGCCGCTCCAGGAGCCCTGAGCATGAGTACTAGAGCCAACTTTCCAGAAAGAATAAACGCTCGTTCAGAGTGGCCAGCTCTTCCAAGTCAGGTGTGGGGCCAGATCCCTTCTGCAGAGTTGGGTCCCAGCCCAGCAGCCCTGTCATATGGTGCAATTTGGCCTCCTGACAGCAGGGGGCGCCACGGTTACGTCTTTAGACATCCATTAGCCACCTCTGGTTCCTTCAGTACCTGGAGCAGTGGCTCAAATCTGTGTTCCCCTCCACATCTCCCAAAATCCTGCCCTGGAGAAGTCCTCATTCAACAAAGAGGTCCTGTCAATCTGGGGGCGGGGTGAGAGGGGAGACTCCTAAGTTAGGTAGAGTGGCACCCCTACTTCATCTCTCCCAGACTTTCTCATCTGAGTCCAGTTCCGGAGAGGAAAGTTTTGGGTCACTTGGGCAGAAGGAGAGAGGAAGAGCTCTTTTACTAGAAGGCAAAGGGTGGTGTGAGGTGGGTGGAGAGGGAGCTGGGTGGGGATACTGGGGAACATTCCAGCTTGTATCTGGAGGAAAGGGCCCTAGCAATCCTGGCAAGGTAAGGGGTTCAGGCCTTAGTCTATGAGCACTGGGGAACTATTGAAGGGGTTTGGACCAAAGCATGCCTTTGTCCAGTTTGGGAGAAGCTTGAACTGGTTGTAAAGCTCAGGTGCTGTGAAGCTGGTCTAGTGCAGCCCCTCCAAGCAGGTTGATCTTCCTGGGTGTCAGCAGATATGACAAGAATGGAGCAGGGGAACCCTTGTGGAGGATACAAGAAGAAACTGTCTCCTCAGATCTGGGCCAAACAGGGTAGATGACATGCTGTGTCTTGGAGCAAACGTGTGGGTGGCAGAGGTTTCAAGGAGGCTCAACCTGTACAGTGTCATTGGGGACAGGGAGACCCAGAGGTTATCCTAGAAGCTCTTTAGGAGTTGATGGTGGATTTGGGGTGGGGAATGAAGGAGGTACGGTGAATAGCCTGTGTGTCTCTGGGTGGACATGGAACCATTCATAAAGAAGGGTTCAACTGGGATGCCTTTGGGGGAGACATAATGACATTGGTTTGGGATATGGTGAGTTTGAGGGGCCTGAGGGACATAAAAGTAGAGAAAAATTGACTTATTCCTCATACTTCTCTTTGCAAATATGTGTCTAGCTTTATACTTATTATTTTTAAGAAATATTTATTTCTTAGTTGTAGTTGGACACAATGCATTTATTTTATTTATTTATTTTTATGTGATGCTGAGGATCAAACCCAGGGACTTGCACTTGCTAGGTGAGTGCTCTACCGCCGAGAGACAACCCCCAACCCCTATACTTATTATTAATGAAGGTTTCTTCTTTCTAATTGTTTTATTTTGTTTACTTTTTTTTGGTAGTGCTGGGGATTGAACCTAGGGCCTTGTGTATGCAAGGCAAGCACTCTACCAACTGAGCTATATCCCCAGCCCCTCAGAATGTTTCTTCTTTCTAATAAAAAGGATGCTAATGCTGACTCTTGATTGCACACTTAGTCTGTGCCAGAGACTGTTCTGGAGAACTTCACATATATTGACTTGAATCTCACATGTGAATGAGGTAGCTGACATTGTTATCATCTCCCCTACTTTCCATTTGGGGAAACTGAGGCTGAGTGACTGAGCCAAGGCTATGTCACTTGTAACAGTGAGCATTGAACTCACACTCTCTTACTACGTCTTCCTACTTGCCTCCATATAAGTGATGTCTTGCTTTGGTCTTAATGACTGGGGAATTGAGGTAAGCAAGAGCACTTCTTTCCACCCATCTTTTCGTGAATGCTGACAGTGTGCTAAGGAAGAGAGAACTCTGGGATGGGAAAACCCACTGTGGATTTCAGTTTGGTCCTTGCAGGTGGCTAGTGTTGTCTTTACTGTTCTCTGTGCCTCAGCTTCAGATCTCACTTAATGGCAACCAGGCAGGTTTTCCCCGCAGTGGCAGGGATGGGATGTAGTATCTGGGCCCTCTGAAGTTCTCTTTGGAGTTCAGTATGAGGTGTGGTCCAGAAGTGGAGCAGGGTTGGTGACTGGGAGACACATCTGGGTCTGTGAAAGGAACAAGGCAAGAGATGTAGAGGGCCTTTGCCAAAGCAGCTGCAGTAGGACTGACACTGGAAGGATGGAGCTCAGTTGAGGTGGGTTGACCACAGGCAGGCCCAGTGGGTTGTGAAGGAGAACACAGGAGAGAGGCTGAAGACAAAGGGGCCAAGCCACGTCAGGTGCTGACTGACTTGGCTCCATAAACTGTGCATTCCTTCTGGCCAGACACTGTTTAGGTGCATGACAATCATTCTCCACCCAACCCCAGCTTCCTCCGGGCATTCCTGTCTCCATCCCTAACCACAGGTGGGCAAGATAAAAAGTACTGGGTGTTCAAGAAATAACAAACTAATTTGGTTGATTGAGGAGACTTGTGAGAGGAAGTGGCTAGGGAACAGCTTGGGAAGTGAACTTTCTGAAGAGGACACTAGGGAGCCACTGAAGGTTTAAGCAGGACAGTGACAAGATGCAACTTTTGTTATAAAGATGTTTTCCCAACATTTTCCAATCCTATCGGGTCCCTCTTGATAATCATAAAAACCTTACATCCATTCCTCCAGCTCTTTCCCCTCACACCTCACTGAGATTTTGATAGATCTTCGAGCCCCAGGGAGCCAAGTCTTGCCTCACATGATGCTCTGAGTAGGTCTCAACTTCTTTATGCCAATTTCTCCTTGTAGTTGTTTCATTTATTGCTTACTGAATTTTTGAAGTTGTTATTAAGTGCATATGAATTCACATTTGCTTTATATTTCAAGTAAGTTAAACATTTTATCAAAATTTAATGAAGAATACAAGCTAACATGTGTATTGGTTTCAGCATTGCTTTTTGCCTTTATTATAATCTACTTTATCTGATATTAATATAGCAGCTATGCCTTTTTATTTATATTAGCCTGCTATGTCTTTTTTAATCCTTTACTTTTCAAGCTTAAAATTTGTCTTCTTTTTTAAAAATATTTTTTAGTTGTAAATGGATTTTTATCTATCTATCTATGGTGGTGAGAATCAAACCCAGATTCTCACACATGCTAGGCAAGTGCTCTACCACTGAGCTACAACCCAGCCCTAAAATTTGTTTTCTTATTAATATATAATTCATATAATATAAATTTCACCCTTTAAAATGTATAATTTAATGAATTTTAGTATATTTAAAAAGTTTCATAACCAACCCTATGATATAATTCCAGAAACTTTTCATTATCCCGAATGGAAATCCCATTACCCCATAACTCTTCCCTCAGCCTCTGACAAACACTAATCTACTTTCTGTCTTTGTGGATTTGTTTATTCTAATATTTCAAATAAACGTAATCATACCATATGGGAACTTTTGTGTTTGACCTCTTACCCTTAGCATATATTTTTAGGGTTCATCACATTGTAGCATCTGTGGTAAATGTACCAATTATTCCTTTTTGCAGATGAATAGTATTCCATGGTATTGATACGCTACATGTTATCTATCCATTTATGGACTTTTGAATTGCTTCCACCTTTTAGCTATCCTGAATAATAGTGCTGTGAAATTTTTGTATGGATATATATTTTCAGTTTTCTTGAGTATATACCTCGAAGAGGAATTGCTGGATCCTATTGTAACTCCATGTTTACTTTTTGAAGGAAATTTCAATGATTTAGTTGCTGTTTTCCAAAGCAACTAAACCATTTTGCATTGCACAGGGATTCCTATTTCACCACATCCTTGTTAACACATTTCTTTTGCAGTATTGAAGTTGGGACTCAGGGCCTCATACATGCTAGGCAAGTGCTCTACCGCTCAGCTATATCCCCCCTTGATAACACTTGTTATTGTCTTTTTTTTTGTGGGGGTGGTACCAGGGATTTAACTCAGGGGCACTTGACCACTGAGCCTCATCCCCAGCTCTATTTTGTATTTTATTTAGAGACAGGGTCTCACTGAGTTGCTTCGGGCTTCACTGAGTTGCTGAGGCTGGCTTTGAACTTGTGATTCTCCTGTCTCAGTATCCTGAGCTGCTGGGATTACTGGCAGATTTTTGTTTATAGCCACTCTAGGGTATTCTGTGGTTTTGATTCACATTGCTCCAAAGACCAATGATGTTAAGCATCTTTTCACATAGTTATTAGATATTTGCATATTTTCTTTGGAGAGACATATGTACAAAACTTTTTTTGTAGTGTTGAGGATCAAATCTAGGGCCTTATGCATGCTGGGAAAGTGCCCTACCACTGAGCTTCATCCCTAGTCCTTGTTCATGTTTTAATTGGTTAATTTTTTATTGTTTAGCTATTAAAGTTTTTTATATATTCTGGTTACTAGGTCCTTATCAGATGTATGATTTGTAAATGTTTTCTCCCATTCCACAGGTTGTCTTTTTGTTCTTTCATAGTGTCCTTTGATGCACTAGATATTTTTTTTGTCTTTGTACTAAGGATTAAACCCAGGGTTGGTTGCTTTATCGCTGAACTACATCCACAGCCCTTTTTATTCTTATTTAGAGACAGGGTCTCACTGAGTTGCTTAGGGCCTAGCTAAGTTTCTGAGGCTAGCTTTGAACTTGTGATCCTCCTGCCTCAGCCTCCCAAGCTGCTGGGATTATAGGCATGCACCACTGTGCTGGGCTGCACAAAAAGTTTTTTTTTTTTTAAGAAAATTTGCTCTAATTAGTTATATATAACAGTAGAATACATTTTGACATATTGTACACCAATGGAGCACAACTTCTCCTTCCTCTGGCTGTACGGGGGGCAGAGTCACTCCAGTAGTGTGATCATACATGTATATAGGGTGATAGTGTCTGTCTCTTTGCACCATCCTTTTCATCCCCATTGCACAAAAGTCTTAAAACTGTGAAATGCAATAAGTTTCTTTGGCTGCTTTTACTGTGGTAGCCAAAAAAACAATTGTTTAATCCTGACTACAAAGATTTACATCTCTATTTTCTTCTAAATTGTTTAACTCTTTCGTTTAACTTTTTGATCCATTTCAAGTTGATTTTTGTATGTGGTGTGAGGTTAGGGTCCCACTTCATTTTTGTTTTCATGGTTGTCCAGTTTTCCTAAAACCATTTGAGAAGCCCATTGTTTTCCTGTGGATTTATCTTGACTCCCTTGTTGAAAATCGATTGAACATCAATCTAAGTTTTTATTTTCTGCACTTTCAGTTTTGTTCCATTTATATGAATATCTATCCTTACGCCAGTACCACACTGCCTTTGTGTGTGTGTGTGTGTGGGGGGGGCACTAGGCATTGACCCCAGGGGCACTTATTCCTGAGACATTCAGGAAATTGTCCATTTTATCTGAGTTTATCCAATTTTTTGTCATAAAATTCTTCAAAACATCCTCTCATAATCCTTTCAATTTCTATAGGTCAGTAGTGGTGTTCTGTTTTCTTTCCAGATCTTGGAAATTTTATTCTCTTTTTTCTTGGTTAGTCTAGCTAAGATCAACTTTGTTGATTTTTGCAAAGAACCAACTTTTTCAAAATTGATTTTCTCTATTGTTTCCTGGTTTGGGTTTCATTTCTTTCTTTGCTAATATTAATTTTTTTCTTCTGTTTCTTTGGATTCAGT
>NW_026000256.1:369741-374230 GCF_001458135.2 Marmota marmota marmota | reverse complement strand
GGTCAGGGGCCCAGCAGGGAACCAGTTACAGCTCCCCTGGCCGGCGCCAGCCTGGCCCCTGGAGGCAGGGGGAGGGGTGGGGACAAAAGCCCCATGCTCCTGCTCCAGAAGCTGCTTCCAACAACTGACTCAGTGGTCCTGGACCACCGTATTTCCCACCGGGACCTCAGTGGCCCCATCCGTATAATGGGCTCATCAGAGCCACCACCTTGGGCCGCTGTGGGGTTGTCCCTGAATTCATGGAGGAGAGGATGAAGCAGGACTAGAAAACCTGCTGCTATCTTGGGTCCAAAGCTCTGCCCAAGACTCCTTGGTGGGGTAGGCAGGCACAGGGAAGCTCCTCAGCACCCTATCCCCATAAGGCCTTCATTTGCCCAGGCCTGAGTAAAGGTGCCCAGGAGCTCTGAGCACCCAGCCTTAAACTGAGACACTACACCCATATCACACTAAGCCTAGGAGTCACCCCTGACTCCTCCACCTGCCTCCTTTCCTTAACCTCCTGGACAGATCCATCTGGAGGGAAGTACTTTCTACCAAAATCTCTATCCACCCACATCCCTCTGTTTGCACCACTGGCTGTGGGCTCATATTCACCATCTCTTGGCCAAGTCACTGTCATAGCTTTCAAAATGGTCTCCCTGCCTCCTGCATCAACTTGTCCTTCACCCTGCCTTGTCCTGTGCCAGAATGCCATTCATTCTACAAAGGCTGTCCGCCTCCATCCTTTCCATGGACACAGGTGATGAACAGGCTTGACACACAAGGTTCCTGCATGCCTGGTGCTCCCTCCCAGACCAGCAGGACAGATCAACGATAAGCTAAGAGACTGAACAAAATATCAGGGATGATAAGTGCTGAGACAATGAAAGGAGGGCTGGAAGAGGTTTCTAAAATGCCCCATCTGGCTATGTGTCCTTTCTCTGCTTAAAGCCCAACAAAAGCAAATAACAGTGTTGAAGGAAAACACACAACAGATAAGATAAAGCTCATACAAAATAATCAAAAGGTTAAGACCCTGGTAGATAAATCGATAAGGAACTTAAAAAGACTGCAAACTGCATGAAGGAAGGAATGTGATGGGGTAAAAAATATTTGGAGGATGATTTAATCTCAGTCATGGAAGGAAAGCCAATTCAAAAAACAAGGTAACAACAGCAAAACAAGGTAACGCTTCCCACTTGCTACATTAGTAGAATGTTCTCAAAATGAGAACACCCAGCATTGGCAAGGCTGCAGAGAAACTGCATGCTGTTCTCTTGCTGGGTGATTTTGGTCCTTTTGGAAATTAATCTGGCAATGTACGTCAAGAGCTAGACAAAAAATCCATACCTTTGGCCACTTCTGGGAATCTACCATAAGGAACTAAATAAAAGCAAGCAGGCCTATTCACACAGGATGGGTACCACAAAACATTTTTCTAAGAAGTAAAAAACGCAAAGCCACCAAGAAGCCCAACACTTAAAATTACTGCAGGCCGTTCCCATGCCTGGTGAAAAGCCTCCCTCATGAACCACATGGTAAGATGAGACATCATGTGAAGTGATGCTAAGGGAAGCAGCAGGCTACGGAAAGCTAGGTCACCTCTATGGGACCTAGGCCTGCCTTCTCCCTCCCTTCCTGCCCTGGGCTGTCAGCTTCAGACTCCTAGGCCATAGGTGGTGGGCTCATCTTTGGCCACACCCACCATGTTCCTTCCTCTACAGTACCAACACCTGCATGCAGGGGATCTGGGTGACTGGGCCATGCCCCTCTAGTCCTGTGGGCAGGGGTCCCAGCCCAGGCCTCTCTCCTACATATAGGCTGCCTGCCCAGATTCTGCATTTTCTCCAGCCCCCTTCCTTGGGCCAGCCTGTAGGGTCCTTTTTTGGTGCTCCTTGGCCTCATGGCTTTAGGCTGTGGCATGGCCCATTTCCCCTTTTCACAGTGCACTCCTGGAAGAGGGACTCTGCCTTCTACCTTCTCCATCTCTCACATTGTAGCTCCACTGACAGACGCAGGCACTAGTTGCCACCTGGCCATGGGTACCCAGCCTATGTGCTGCTTCCAGACCCCACTGCAGCTGTGGGTGGGACCTTAGGATGGACAGAAGTTGAAGGCACCACGGAAGTTCTGCAATGTCCTGGCCTGGCAAGCAGGGTTGGGGTTTAGTCACATTGTGGATGGGGGAGCAGCAGCATGGGGGTCTGGAGAGGCACGTGTCCCATCCACCCTGTCATGGGGGCTCAGTGTGCTCAGAGAGAGAATCGCCAACCCGAAGGAAATTGGTACTTCTGAGGTGCCCAGGCATTGCTGTCTGGAGAGGGCTTCCTGGAGGAGGTGACCGTAGCTGGAGGGGGAGGGAGATGAGGACGAGGAGGAAAGCAACCTCTGCAATGGCGAAGGAAAGGAAAGTCTAGACTCCAACAATCCTGCATCTCCTAACACCTGAAGAGTGGTTGCCCTACACCTTGTTCCAGATTCCTGCTGGTGAGGCCTCCTACCGGGGAAACGGGAGGGAGTGAAGGGGGTGAGGGGCTCTCAATCATGAAAGTCAGTGCAGTGCTCTGTGCCCGGCGCCTGCAGCGCGCGCAACGCCAGCAACAGGACAAATGGGAACCTGTTGCCACCTCCGCACTGCAGGGCTGAGTGCAGCCAAGCCCCGGCCCCCTTCCCCCCCACCCTCGCCGGGCCCGCCCCTACTCAGGCCCCCTGCAGCGCCTGCTCCCAGGCGCTAGC
This sequence comes from Marmota marmota marmota, assembly GCF_001458135.2. Taxonomy (NCBI): domain Eukaryota; kingdom Metazoa; phylum Chordata; class Mammalia; order Rodentia; family Sciuridae; genus Marmota; species Marmota marmota. The sequence goes on along the minus strand of NW_026000256.1, from coordinate 371,515 downwards.
CCCGCCCCGCGACTGCTCCCCTGGCGGGCTGTGATACGGGAGACAGCCGCGCGCCCGGGCCTCGCCTAGCCCCCTCTGGCGGGCGGAGCCAGGCGGCGCGCTCGCAGCTCACCGCAGGGATGGGCGCTGCGCCCACCGCCGCCCCGCTGGGTACCCCTGGCCTTCGCCTGGCCGGGCCAACGCCCCCTGGAGGTCGCCCGGACGCCGTCGCCCGCAGGCCCAGCGCGTGCCGCGTGCGCTCTCGGGGTCCGGGGTAGCCTCCCAGGAGCAGCGCCCCGCCTCCCCCGCCCCCCCGACTCCAGCCAATTGCACCGTTCCCGCCGGGCCGAGTGGCAGGATTTCGGCTGTCGCGGCCCGGTCACATGGCTAGGAGCACAACTCCCAGCGACAGCATTCCTGCCAAATCCAGTGTCTTTTCCACCAAATCCACTTTCCGCTGGGGATGGCTGCTTTTCCTGGTCGGGTTCCTCGCGGGACTGGGAGTTCCTCCAAGGCAGGAACGGGTGTGTGCCCGGCCCCAAGCTGGCCCCAGCCCCCAGTGCAGGGCCTGGCACGCGCCCGGAGCTCACCGAAGAAATGCTCGTTAACAAAGAAGGCATGAATGAATGAAACCAATTGTTGCCTGGGGGAGCCCAGGAGGGTGCTGCTCCTGCTTTTTCCTTCTGCCGATCACACACTCCTCCCTGACACGCAGAAGCACACGTGCACACACAGCCCTCCCCCCAGCACACACGCAGACAGGGACACAAACAGTGCACGAGGACTCCAGCCCTCGTGAAACCAACCCACTACGTGCGGGCCGGGCAACTGGCACTCCTTTGGGCCCAGCTGGGCCTCCTCCATTTCAGTGCCCGCCTCTCTCTACACCCCCATCCCCGCAGCCCCTCGCCTCCACATCTAAGTACCATACCTTGGGCCCCAAGTGCCTTCTTTATCTTTTAGGGAAGAGGTCGTGCCAGTCACTAGGGAGTCTCAAGGTCTGCTTAGGGAGGCACCTGGCAGGGTGAGGAGTGCCTAGGCTGGTGAGCCGCTGCTGAAGGAGAGCCAGAGGTGCCTGGCAGAGATGCCACCAAATGCTGCAGCCTCTAGAGCCCTCTGCCAGGTGTTGGGGAGGAGTGGTGGGAGGAACTCAGCGATGTGGTGGGGGAGTGTTGAGGGCTATTTGCGATGGGGGCGGGGCATGATGCTGGAGAGCATGCAATCAAGCAGGTGTGCGTGCATGTTGGGGTGTATGAGAGTGCTTGCTGGGGATGCTGGAAGTGCCTGCCTGGGGAGTGGGGAGTGTCAGCCACTGGGGTGTGGGGTTGTGTTGGGACTTCGCTCTCGGGTGGGTGGATTGCAGTGTTTCTGGGCTGGGAACGTGGGTGGGGTGTCTGTAATGGGCATATGGGGAGTTTAAGATGGTGAGGGCATGGTGGGGGGAGCTGTGTTCGTGCAGATATAGCAGGGATGTGTTGGCAGTGTCTACGCGCCTGGGTGTGTACTGGGGCGTGGCAAGGTCTGGGATGGGTGTTGGCGAGAGTTGGGGACAGTGGGTGAGTGGTGGGCCAGGGGCTACTGGTGTGTGTACTACAGGGACTTGGGTTCATGGTGCGTGGTTTGTGCACGCGTGATTGTGCATCTGGTGGTTGAACTGGCAGGGGACATGGGAGGTGCACTGGCAGGGTACGGGGTATGTGGTGGCAGAACCGAATGGGTCTTGCAAGGGTGAATGCGTCGCCCCGGCTGGACTGTGCACTGACAGGACTTTGGGGGTGCAGGGTGGAGGAACGCA
>NW_026000256.1:266575-365127 GCF_001458135.2 Marmota marmota marmota | reverse complement strand
TCGCCCCGGCTGGACTGGTGCACTGACAGGACTTTGGGGGTTCAGGGTGGAGGAACGCACGTCGGGGGGCAGCCAGGACGGGTGGGGGTGGGGTGGGGGGCCTGGGGTGCCGCGTGCTCCGCTCACCTCCTCTAGGCTCGGATCCCTTCACCCGCTCCGTGCGTCGCGGCTGGGAAGTTTCCGAAGCTCGGGCGGCGGGAAGCGCCACTGCCACTGCCGAACGCCACCAGAGCCCCGGGCGGCGGCCTCGCCTGGAGCCTAGGGGCCGCCGCCGCCGCTGCTGCGGAGGGAAACTCCAAATCCCGCCTCCGCCTCCACCGCCTCCTCCCCTCCCGTCGCGGTCTTCTCCGCCCCCTGCCCAGGAGGGGCAATGTCGCCGCCGGCGCGCAGGGAGGGATCGGGGAGGGGCCGCGGCCTGCCCAGCGTCTCCCTCCGCCTCCCAAGCCCCCATCCGCCTTCCTCCCACCTGCAAGCCTCTGCCGGTTCCGCGCGTCCTGCCCGACGCGCCCCGCGGCCCTCAGCTCCTAGCCCCCAGCCCCCAACAGCGGTTCCGCACGGGGGCCCCCTGATCTCAGTCACCAAAGTGGGGTGGGGTGGCCCTGACCTACGCTGGGCCTGGGTTAGGGGCGGTTGCTCTACAGAGTCTACACTGGCATCCCTGCTTCCTGCAGGACAGGTGAAGGGGCCTGTGACAGACCGGGCATAGGTTGGTCTCCAGGGCCACCCCTGGCTTTCACAGTGGAGAGGGTGTAAGTTCTGGCCGACTGCGCTGCAAGTGTCCCCACCCCAAGTCCTGCGGTGTCTTTTCTTATCCTCATATGTCAGATTCTGGCTAATAGGAATACCATGTAAACCTCAGTGCCTGGAAGGGGTGGGGCCAGAACGTTGGGACCTCATTTTATCCTTAGGTCAGTTCTGTGAGTTCAGAGCAGACTGTTCCCATGCTACACTAGGGAAACTGAGGCAGTGGTTCCATGCCGTGGTCTAGTAATGTAATGGCAGAGCCACACAGGGCTCAGGCTGAGTTCAGAAGCCTAGAGCCTCAACCCAGTGTGGGTACAGGAGACCCACAGGGTTCCAAGCCTTTGGCTCTGGCTGTGGGGGAGCAGAAGGCAGGGGCATAAGCCCAGTCTTTCCTCTGCTTTCAGGCCAGTTGTGGGTCAGCAGGGGCTCAGGCCTGCGCTGGGGAGATGCTGAGAACCAGTCTGTGACTCGGGGCTATCAAGGGATGGCTTCTCTGCCCAGAGATAGCAGAGTAGGGTGAGACAGGAAGGGCTGGGATGCCAGCATCTCCATGGATGAGGGGCAGCCAAGGGAGGCCTGGCTGCCTGGCTCCTGTCTGCAGCACTGCTGAATTCCCCTGAGTCATTACCCCTGGAAAAGAGAGGAAGCCAGCAGCTTTGCCTTTGGTGCTCAAGTCCCTGTTCCAACTCTGGGCCTGAGTTTCCTGGTCTGTACATTTGGGGAGAGATGGGATCCCATGATCTCAAAAGGCCCCCCTGACTTTGCTCCAGTTTCAGGCCACTATATGCAAGTCTAGGCAGAGTCTGGCCACCACCAGCTTGGCATGTCCACCCTGCCTGTGTGCCCTGACTGCCCCTCTTCACTTCTTCAGCTTCAGCAGCAGCTCCGCCCTCCCAGGTAGAGGACCGAAGCCCTACAACTTCTTTCTGCTCTGGAGCCCTAGGCCTTTGGGCCTGCTCTCTGGAATACGGCCTGCTCCACTCTTCTCCCTCAGCATCAGGCAGCTGAAGTGCTCAGGACTTGGGCTTGCACCTGCCAAAATGACATCACATGGGCAAGTGTGTGATCCTGTCTGTGTAGGCTCCCTGCCACTGGACCCGGTATTCTTTTGACAGCCTGTACTGCCAGTTGTTCCAAGGTTATGGGACCTTTTCTAAGAAATCAACCACAGTCAGACCCTTCTCTTTTATCTGTGGACATATGATAAATATGTGTATACCAAGACAAAAATGATGGGGCTGGCTAACCCCCATCCCATGCTCCTCCCATATGCAGAGGACATATGGCAGCTGTGTGTATGACCTGGACACTCAGTTGGGCCCTGATGAAGGCTTGGTGAGCTGACTCAGAGGAGTTTCTAGGTAGTTTGGTTCCCCCCTCCCCATCTTGCACATTAGTGACTCAGGGCAGAAAGGCTGGGAGGGGGGGCGTTTGGATTGAATAGTGCTGCCCTGACCCCCTACCCTTGCAAAGCTCCTACCGCAGTCCTTCCACAGTGTCTCTGCTCTCCAAGCAACAAGAGCCACTACTGCTGGAGGAGAAAAAAGTCTAGGGCTGGGCTGGTCCGAAGACACCTGGGAACTTGAAAGACACTGGCCTCCTCAGCCTTGGGAAATGGGGCCCCTCTTCTCATCTACATCAACTTCTTGGCTAGAAAGCCCAAGCCTTCACCCTGTTGGGGGCTGGGAGACTCGAAGGAGACTTGAGTGAGTGCAGGTTCCTATCACTGAATCAAGGGCCTAGCTGGGTCCCCAGCTCTGAAGCAACCAGGTCTACAGCTCGGGTCCTGCATGCTCCTGAAAGAAACCTGAGAGTGAGGTGGCTGGTCAGTTCCAGTCCTCATCCTTTCTATTTAAAAAATATTTTCCCTCAACTTTTTATAACTTTATTTTTATGTGGTGTGGAGGAGCAAGCCCAGCTCCTCACATGTGCTAGACAAGAGCTCTGCCACTGAGCCACAACCCCAGCTCCAGCTCTCATCCTTTCTGTGACACTGTCCCTCAATCCATTCCATGGTCCCCTTTCCACCCCGAAGCCCCAGGCACTCAGTGTTAATTCCGGGATATCAGTAGGTCACTCCCTTCCCTTCTCTTCCTTGGGGTTGGCCTTTGGAAAGGGGCCATGTCACTTCTTACTGACCCCGTGCCCTCCTGAATCTCTCAGATACTCACCAAAGGCCCTGAAAGTAGCCCCAGGAACTGCCAGCCCTGGGAAAGTTGAAGGGTCATGAAGGTGGGCCTTGCTTGGAGTGAAGAGGTCTTCAGTCTGGCAGTGTCACTGGTGTCTGGCCCAGTTCTGACACTCTCTGATGTAGTGGCCCTTTGGCTGAGGCATCTGAACCTGTTAAGGCACACTTCTTTAGGTCCCAACTCTAGGCCACATTTCTGGTAAGTGAGACTTTGGAGAAAGGCAATGGCCACCAAAGTCTTGGGCCTGGCACATTTCCCATGTTGGTTAGCCATGAAGGCTTCTGTCTGCCTTTGGGGCTCTGTCCATTCCATTTCCCTATGGGACAAATTTACCCTCCTCCTGGTTCAATAAAGTTTCCTCAGTGCGAGGTGGTGCTGTGATCTGAACCTTGGGCCCAGTCCTCTTGCTTCCTCTGTAGAACCTTGCTCTCATCTGGGAATTTGGCACTTGGGTGCACACACACCCAAAGCTTTATTTCTGGGTAACCATTGGGTCTTACAGAGAGCAATATCTGTAGCTGAATCCATCTGCTAATATGACAACTGCTCTTGGCCACCATTGCTCCACCATTGTGCCCAGTTCAACTCCTCCCTTGGCATACTTCCCTGGTCTGCAGTGCTTCAGCTAGAATCTTCTAGATGTGTCTTGCTACCAGTTGCTATGCCTTCAGGAGCATATTCTAGCCCTGTTAAGAAGTACTCCATCTGCCCCTGGTGACTTGCAAAATGACCACACCTAGACATTTTAAACAAAATGGCCCCGTGGCAGCTCCCAAAGCTGCACTTGCAGATGGGGTCAAAGGCAGGCCAACCAGGCAGCTGAGCCCCAAGGGTGAAAGCACCAAGCAGGGACAGCAGGGAGGCAAGAGGAGAGAAACGAGGGGAGGGCAGGACAGAGAGAGCCAGGCTGTGCAGTGATTGCTTTCTGGGGGCCAGGACCTCAAGAGCCATTAACACCCTCATTCCAGGAGGCTCAGGTTCAGGTTCAATAACCTGGTTATAAAGCCCCTCTGGCCAGCTGCACAGCTCCCTCTCCTTGTCTTGTCCTCCCGAGATGCAGCGCGTGTGTCTGGATATACATTACAGATGATATAATCCTTTTACCAGGAGAGAGCCAGCAGCCCACGCCCATTGGCTGGACAGGCAAAGGGAGGTGAGGGAAGATGAGGAGCTTGCAGCCACACAAGGTGGAAGGAGAGGACAGGGAAGCCAGTGACTTTCTGCCTTATCCAAGAGAAGTGGAGGGCTGCATGGGGCCAGGAGAAAGGGGAACCACCAAGGGCAGAAGGACAGGGCTAGAGAGACTGGGGGCTCTGAGGGCTGCGTGGTACCCAGTCCCCCTGTTGAGATACCCCATTGCTCTGCCTGGCCCAGGAGGTAGGCCTCTGTGAGTGGTCTGCTGGCCTCTGGCCACATATCTCCATGTCCCCCACCCCCTACTCTCGCCAGCAATGTGCCTTGCTGGTCAAGCTGAGGAAACAAGATAACATGAACCAAGCGGCCATGAGTGGGCCAGGCAGGAGCTTACTGCAAGCTCTCTTCCTGGCTGTGATGTCTATGGGGGTGGGTGGGGAAGGGGCTCCTGGGGAGGTCGTCTCATCTCCCTCCTCAAGGACTTTTGCCTCTGAACCCTTCTGTCACAGTGCTGAGCACCTGCAAATGCTCTGCCTACTGGCTCATCTGGCTGTCTCACTGCCACTGTCCCTTCTCCTCCCAGCACTGTTTCCTGCCCGCAGACCAAGGTTGAGCTCTCAGGCTGGCTGCTCTGGGGTCAAGGAATCCCCCAGCTCCAGTCCTGCCCATCCTGAAACTTGCCCCAAACCTTGCAGCGAGCAGTGGCAAAGGGGTCAGAAGGAGGGCTTCGGGTGCCAGGAGTCCCCAGGGAGAAGACTTGGAGTGAGGGGATACCACCTCATTGTTATGCTTGCTGCCCAGCTGCCCTTTGAAGCACTACTGTCTCCAAACTTTCCAACTGGAAGCTCACAAACTTCAGGAGGAGCCCTCCTTGCATGCCGGGAAGACTCTTTTGCAGGTCCCTTGTATAATGCTGGAAGCAGGTAGCTTGGGGGATGGAGGAGAGCTTCCTGATTTGTGGTGCTGTGACCATTGGCTAGTGGTGCACAGGGTGTCTACGCTTTCACTGAATCCCCCAGGAAGCTCCTGATGCACTTTATGGATGAGGAAACTGAGGCACAGACAGAGGTGAGGCACTCAGAGGCCCACAATTAGCAGGCAATGAGCCGAGACCAGAGCAACAGCCTCCACCAGCTGGGGCACAGCCTGCAGCCTCAGGCCATTCTTTCCCACAGATGTGGGCCCAGGCAGGAAGGGAGCTTCTGGCCCAGACCTCAATCCCCTGGCATCCCACCCAGTCAGCTATAGCAAGGAAGGAGGCTGCTATTGGCTGCAGGTGGGCTCTGGAGAGCTGTGAACGCAATCCAAATTGACAGAAGAGCCTGAGGGGGCCTGAGTCTCCCCAACAGGATGGAGCCCCAGGCTAAAGCTGCAGATGGACAGGGACTGGCCCCTGGAGTAGGTGCACCCCCACCCAGCAGGCCTACTCCCCTGTTACCCTGGGCCCTGCTGCCCCCTCTCCACAGGAAGGCTCAGGATATTTCTGCCAACTCTGTGGGGATTTTTCCCATCTAAATTTAGAGAGCAGCTATTACCCCTCGGTACCTGCTTCCCACATCACTAACTGATTTGCATCCCGAGAGCACTCTGCAAGGAGAGTGAGGAGAGTGCAGATGTGCCACCATATGACCTGCCTGCCCCTGGGGCCAGCTCCTAGGCAGGGAGAAGGTGGGGAGAGAGAGGCAGGTCAGGACGGGGTAGCAGTGAAACCAGGGGGATCTGTCACATCCTTGGGAGATCAGGGTCAGAGACCTGCCCTCAGCAGGGACAGCTGAAGCCCACTGCTCAGGGACAGGCCTTTCCAGTCACAGAACTCTTTCCAGGATCCTTGCTGTCCTGCCTGCAGGTCACAAGGTAACTAATTATCTTCAGCACTCCTCCCTTCTGTCCCTGTGTACTTTGTGCCCAAATGCCATTTCATTATGGAGAGAAACAGAGGGTGTGGTGGTTCTAGGAGTAGCTTGGGGGATGGAGGAGGGCCTCCATCTACTGGTTACTCTGCTGTTACCACCTGCAGAAGTGGCCTGAGACTCATTCTAACAATGGAGGGAGGGAGGAGAGCTGCTGTGGTTGATATGGGATGGGACCATGAGGGCAACACAGGGTCTTGTTTGTCCTAGGGACACAGTTAGAGAGTTGGCCAAGGCCACAGGAACCATGGCTTTCTCATGGCACCTGAGGCCTGAACTGCAGGTTTTTGAAGTTCCAGAGGGACTGGGGGGTCACGGATAGGGTCTCCAAGGCTATAAGCCTAGAGGACATGTTAGAGTCTGTAAACAAGTCAAAATAACACCTGGCATTTTGCCAGGGGAATGTTAAAGTTCGTAAACAAGTCTGGATGGTGCCTGGCAAAATGTCAGAGGGAGTGGTTTGAGAAGTAACAAAACCGAGCCATTAGGTGTAGAGATTCCTGATTGGTTGACTGATGTATCTAGTTTATGCTAATTAGATAAGCTCTGTGGAATGTATAAATACTGCTCCTGTCCTGCAATAAACGGCTCCTACTCCTGCTGTATCAACGTACACAAGTTATTCGTCACCCTCCGCTTATTTTGCCCAGCCAGCCGGGCTGCGGCAAGGACATGTGAATTGTCAGATGGAGCAGTGAGGGCCAGCCAGAGGAAGACGTCACAGACGGCTCAGCATTAGGGCTTGTTTCCTAGTATCTGCGCAGGAACCTGGGTCCCCGCTCAGTGCTGGGCCAGCCTAGAGTGGATGGACAAGGCACAGGGCTGTTGGCCTTCATCTGTTCTTCTGCCCCTCTCCCCCATCTAAATTGTGCTGTGATGGATGTTTCTTCAGGAGCTTGGAACACACTTTGCTTGCACGTATACGAGACAATACTTGGAAGTCAAACATGGAAGATATTGAACCTGGTGAGCTCCCCAGATGTTCTGGGGCTGGCTGGCAGGTGAGCATCCTTGTAATACACTTGGAACCCCTCCCTCACAGCCTCATTCCAGAGCCTCAAGGAATCCGCTGAAGCTATAGCAAAGACTTAGATTCCTAGGTGGTGGCTTCTAGATGTGACCTGTTCCTCTGTGGTCAAAGTGCAGGGCTCTGAAAGGTGTTCTCTTTTATCCCTGGATTTCAGGTCTACTCCTGAGGCCTTGGCCCTGGATTCATGGCCTCCTTCCCCCAATGCTGCTGATCCCTGCAATGACTGATAGTTCAGATGGGCAAGGGGCAGGAGGCCCAAGGAGCAGGGAGCGCCGGGCTGGAGCTGGAGTTTGCCACCAGAATTATTGGGCACAAGTAGCAGCCAGATGCAGGGGACAGGGGGTCCTATTCCTGTCCTGAATTGGTCTTCCACTTATGCCCCCCACCCCATTCACACTGGCCTCCTCCTTTCCCCTGCCACCCTGTCGTGTTTACATCAGCGGGCAAATATGCCCACCCTGCCTGTCCTCACCAAGTCCTCCCTGGATGCTGCCTCAGCTGGAAGAAATTATCTACAGGTGCAGCCTTGAGGCTGGTCTTTCCCAGCTGCTGAGGTGTCCCCAGCTAAGTCCAGAGGGCCTTCTTCAGTCTTGCACTTATTCCAACTCTCAGCAACAGTGGCCCACTCCCTCCTTCTGGAATATTCCCCTTCCTCACCTCCTACAACTTCCCATGCTCCTGCTTTTGTTTTCCTCTCTCTGGCCATTTATCCCAAGTCTCTTTCTCAGGCTCCATGCTTTTTTCTTGTCTCCCTCTACATGCCACCACTGGATGACCTCAGCTCTTCTCCTGGGTGACAACTGTGACATCAGTGTCTCCTGAGTGTCCTTGCTCACAGCTCTTACTGCCATTGCCATGTGGAAGTCCACGGTGCTTAACATACAGTGCATCCCAAAGTGAGCTCACTGTCTTCCCTCCACACCTCAAGCTTGAGACACCCTCAATTTCTTTCCCCATTACCCCCTCCCATTGCCAGGTTCTGGTACTTTTTACCAGACCCTGTCCTCTCTTGCCTGGACAACTGTACCAGCTCCTCCGTGTGTCCTGCTTCCAGGCCCAGCCCCCATCCCTGCCCCCACCTGCACACCAAGGCCAGCTTGACTGACCTGAGACAGATGCCTCAGCTATTCCTCCCCTTAGGGCCCCTCAATGGCCCCTTGTGGCCTTGAGGACAAAGTCCAGCTCACAGATCCTGAATGATCCAGCTCCTACTCACCACCTGGCCTCCCCCATCCACCTCCTCTAAGCCCAGCTCTTAACTGGCCGTTACCAGAATGTACCAGGATGACTGGTGTCCCTTTGTCTTATTCTAAATAAGGTGCATTCTGAGGCTCCAGGTAGACACATATTTTGGGGGCTACTATTTAGCCTAATCAGTCCTCCTGTTGTCCTCCCAGATTCACATCCATCTCATGTGCAAAACACATTCATCCCTTCTCAACACCCCCTCAAATCATTACCTACGGTCCTTGCTGTGCACGTGGCCCTTCACATCTGTCTGCCAGGGGCATGCTCACTTTTTCAACCCCAGCCCTGCCTGCAGTGGCTCCACGAATCCTTTCTTCCCCTGTGATGTTGGTATCTGGCTCCAAGAGAGGCTTTAGCAATGTGGGGAGACCCCAGGAAGGAAGGAATCTGAGAGTCTGGGACCTCTGTCTCGGCAGCTCATAGTGAGGCTGTCTGTAGGTGGGATATGGTGGTGGGTGACTCCAGGCAAGATCAGAGCTCTTGGGCCACTACCTGGTGCCCTGTGCCCTTGACACCCTTCTGTGGAGGAAGAAGCAGCTGTATAGGGAAATCACTGGAGATAAGGGCAGGATTCACTCACCTCTGAGAGGCAGTACTGGGGTGAGCATACTGGAATTCCCTCTGGTGTCCAGGTCCCTCGACTCCTCATGATGTTCCTCCATCCTGCTAGGGAAATGTTTTGAAGTTGACTTCCTGTGCCCACTGCTTCCTGCCCCAGCTGTCATGAAGACAAGAGGGTGAGAAACTCAGGGGAGTGGGATTGACTCTTGACAGGGCTGTGAAGCATGCTGAAAGGGAGACTCAGCATGAGCCCCCTCCCTCCAGGAAGCCCCTGGGCCTGCACCAGGCATGATTCTTACCCTCCCTCGCCAGGTCACTTTGTGGCTCAGTGCCTGGCACATAGTATATCTCCTATCTGCAGTGCTCTCCCCACCTTCAATTTGGCCTCACAGCGCTGGGCATGACCCTCAGGTGTCACCCTGCCCTCCTCCCTGTGTTATTGGGGCTTCCGTTGTCTGCTTCCTTCTGCATTTGGCCAGCTGACTAATTCATGGATGCTACGGATGCCTTTGTGCTCCAGTGTGGCTGGCATTGGGCCTGAGCACTGCGGGCACGCTACAAATGTCTCCTGTAGGAAGGATGTGAAGTTGAGGTGGCTGTGTAACTCCACATAGACCTCCATGACACCCAGTGTATACCTGGCCCTGAGCAAGGCTGCCAGGGCCCAGAGAGAATTGAGCACTGGGCCAGCCTTCAGAAGCCCCCTGCCTATGGGCAGCACTCATGGCACATCCTGCTGTCCCAGCATCAATTGGCATCTTTCTGGTCATCTGACTGGCTTCTATGGCTGCTGCCATTTTCAGGAGGACTCCCTGTGTAGAGGCGCCCCATTCCACACTTTTGGTGGCCTTTTCTTTCCTCCAGGTAAAGACTCTGAATTCCCAGGTGGGTCTAGAAACCTGCCTTCAAATACCTGCCTCCTGTGCTTTAGTGTACCCTAAAGCCTGAGGGTGCTGTCTGGCAGTCTTGACACCTAAGATTCTGTGGCCCTGCTGCCAGGTTCCCTCCCAGCATCATCTCCCACTGCCCCTCATTTACCCTCAGGCCCCCCACTCCTACTTCCATGTAGGCTGCCTGCTGGGTCCTGTTGCTATTCCCTGTCCTAGCCTCTGTTTCTGCCATTCTCCTCCACAGAATGTACCCCCAGACCTGCCAGAAACCCCTCCAGCCTCCCTCTTACCCATCCTCAGCACTCTCACCTTCTGCCCTCTTTGGCTGGTGCCTGGATACCTCTCATGGCCTCTTGGTGCACCAGGAGTGTGCTTTCCAAGGCCTGGCTGGCCTCACCTGTCTCCCTCGGCTGGCTATCCTCCAGGTGCTGCAGGAGAAAAGGTGGGCAAGGGCAGGAGGAGGACGAGCTGCCATATTATCATTGGTGGTCCCTGGGACACCTCTGCTGCGGGTTCTGTGACCAGTCAGCTGCAGGCCTTGGTTACTGAGGAAACCAAAGCCTCGTGTGAATGCTTGTTGTCAGGGAGGAGGGAGACAAACAGAGCACGCCTCTGTAAGGGATGGGGTGCCTGGGTGACTCCACAGAATCCCACTGGACAGATCTACAGATGTGCACTGAGAGCCACAGGATCCCTGGGTGGTTCGGGGCTGGATGTGGTGAGGAGGCCGGCCCTGTCTGGGGGCCTGGGCTTGCATTTACACTGAAGACCAGGCAGAAAGGCTGCACACGGACTGGAGCCAGACAATAAAACTGTGTCCACATGTGGGTGTGTACACACCTTCCCAGGGACAGCAGTATACCTCCATGCCATCACCATCAAGGCAGACTGACAAGGAGGCTTCCAAGGTTGAGATATATGTACATTTTATGGCTGTAGCCAACAAAAAGGACAATAATAAAGAATACAGTTCTCTAGCATAAAATTGGCAGGGAGCTTGCTATGGGTTTAATTGCATGCCCCTGTACCAAATTCATGTTGAAGTTCTAACTTGCAGTGCCTGTGAACGTGACTTTATTTGGAAGTAAGCTCTTTGGGGGATATGATGAGGAGAATGAGATTACACTGAAGTAGGGTGGGCCCCTACTCCATTACGACTGGTGTTATAAAAGTGGGGGATTTGGGCACAGATACAAGCAGGGACAACACCACATGGAGATGGACTAGAGATCTACTAGTCAAAGAATGCCAAAGATCACCAGCAAATGAGCAGAACTCAGGGGTGAGCCCAGGAACACATCATTGCCTTGAAGCTTCAGAAGGAACATGGCCCTTTAAATACCTGGACCTTGGACTTTTGGCCTCCAGAATCAAGAGAGAATAAATTCCTGTTGTTTTAGGCCACCTTGTATGTGGTATTTGGTTATTGCATCTCTAGCAAACCAATCCAGAGCTTTGCTATTTATGAAATACAACTCATATATACTTTCATTCCAAAATATCCTTAAGAAGTAGAACGTCTTAGTATTTCATAAATGAGGAAACTGAGATGTAGAACATTTGAATGGCTTCTTCAAAGTAACTTAATCAGTCTGAGGTAGATCCAGAGCTCAATTCAAATTAGGTTTTTGATTTTAGATTCAGTGAAATTTAAGAGGTCTAAATTCTTCAGCTTCCTGATATATTCAGTTTTTTAATTTTTGTACTGGGGAGTGAACCCAGGGGTGCTTAACCACTAAGCCACATCCCTAGCCCATTAAATATTTTTTTTGTTTGGAGACAGGGTCTCACTAAGTTGTTGAGGCTGGACTGGAATTTAAAATCCTCCCACCTCACCCTCCCAAGTTGCTGGGCTTACAGACATGTGCCACCACACCCAGCTTATATTCAGGTTTTAATGTTCTTTTTAAAGTGTTTTTAGTTTCATATAGACATAATACTTTTATATATTCATTTATTTATTTTTTATATGGTACTGAGGATTGAACCCAGTGCCTCATGCGTGCTAGGCAAGGGCTCTACCACTGAGCCACAACCCCAGCCCCTTAATGTTATTTTAAAGTGTACATCACTCAAACTTTGGATCTGAGAGATATTTTTGATTCAGTGAGTCAGGCAAATTTCCAGCCCTAATTCATGTGCCATCCTGCCTTTGAGATATTGACTTCTCTTTAGGGAGAAAAAGAATCTCTCTGTGCTATCAATGTCCCTCTCAGAACTGCTTTAGCTGCATTCCACAAATTTTGCAATGTTGCGGTATTATGTTCTTTCATTTCAATGTAGTTAAGATTTTTTTCTTCAGTCTTCCTCTTTGACCTGTGGATTATTTTTTAAGTGTGTTTTTTAAATTTCTTAGTGTGTGGAGATTTTTATTTTGGTTATTGATTTTTGGTTTGATTCTATTCTGATTGGAGAACAAACTCTGTATAATGTCAGTTCTTTTAAATTTGTTGAGGTTTGCCTGAGATATGGTTTATATTGGATGTGTTCCATGGGTACTCAGAAAAAATGGACAACATGCTGTTGTGGGGTGGATTATTCTGTAAATTTACTGATAATGTTGTTGAGTTCTTTATATCCTTACTGATTTTCTATATAGTTATTTTGTCAATTATTGAGAGAGGTATCTTGAAGTCTCCAACTATAATTGTGGATTTGTTCCTCTTCCCTTTCACTTTTTTCCATTTTTGCTTCACATGTTTTTCAGCTTTGTTTCTTTGGTGCATACACATTTATGATCACTATGTCCTCTTGGGAGAATGACCCTTTTTCATGATAACATATTGTTTTTGAAATAAAGTTTTTAACATCTTTATAGAGATGATCATTATTTTCTTACCAGTCATAGTTTTCATGATGTTCAGGGCCTGGCAACAGAAAAGGGTCTCAGGGGGGAAAAGGAACTTGATTCAGAGGAGATGATTATGCTTTCTTTTGCTATTCTAAACCCAGACTCATGAAAAGGAAGGATAAGAAGTTTGTGGGGCTGGGATGAAGCTCAGTGGCAAAGCACTTGCCTCACATTTGCAAAGCCCTGGGTTCAATCCCCAGTTCCAATAGAAAAAAAAAGAAAAAAAAAGTTTATGCTGGGTGTGGTTGCGCATGCCTGTAATCCCAGTGACTCAGGAGGCTGAAGCAGAAGAATCACAAATTCAAAGCTAGCCTCAGCAACTTAGTGAGGCCTTAAACAACTTAGACCTTGTCCTTAAATAAAATATGAAAAAGGGTTGGGGATATGGTTTGGTGGTTAAGTGCCCCTGGGTTCAATTCCCAGTATCATAAATAAATAAATAAATAAATAAATAAATTTGTAAAATGAAGAGGTTTTTGGTGAGTTGCTTGTTCTCCCTCTAAGACAGATCCAGTTTTTGTTAAAGTAACAAAACAGCAGTTCATAATTGACATTGAAACAAAGTTCTTAGTTTATTCTTAGTTAATAGCATTAAAAATTTTTTTAGTTGTAGATGGACAAAATATCTTTATTTATTCATTTATTTTTATGTGATGCTGAGGATTGAATCCAGTGTCTCAATAAGCTGAGGCTGGTAGAGTGTGAAGCAAGCACTCTACCATTGAGCTGAACTATATCCCCAGCCCCAAAGTCTAGCTCTTGATATAGTTACTGGGATAGTAGTTGAGGATCCAGGAGGAAGTTAAACACCCTCAACAAATAGCTCACTAAACTCATAGGTAGGGCAGGACCAGGGAAAAGTCTGAAAAGAGTGGGTCACTGAGCAGCTGCCTGTTGAGGTGGGAGTTCATAAAGTGACTCAGGGAAGAAAGACATAAGAGGCAGGAGGAATGGTATGGGCAAGAGTGTCAAGGCCTAGAAGAGTTTCTCCTGCACAGGGACCTAGAATGCATGTCCATGTGCCTGGAGTATACTGTGCCTATGTGTGTTTGCAATCATGTGTGTGTATGAGTGTGTGAATGCATGAGCGTGTGTATTTGCAGTGAAGATGAAGCTGGAGATGTAAAGACCCTGGGCTCACACTACCACATGGCTGCTGAATCAGGGGACAGAAATGGGGAAGGATCCCTTTTGTTCAGGGCTTGAAGATGCTTCTTGAATGCTGTCAGCTTGGCTCCTGGAGTCCCTCGGAAAGAAGGTGCTTGTTCATTGGCTCATACACACATGTGTGCGTGCACATGTGCACACACACACACACACACACACACACGGCTTCTTGCACTCTCCTGCCTGTTATTGCATGACCCCATGCCCTCATGCACCCAGAGTGTGTGCTGGAAGACCATCTTGCTGGGTGCTGCTGCTGCCATGCATATATGCACACTGGCACACACATGTACTCACATGCACACACACACAGCTCTGGGCCTGGGCTGAGTGGAGAGCTGCTGTGATGGTCCTTGCTGGCATCCCCTTCATGGCCTGTCCCTCCCTCCTGGGCCCCCTTTGAATTTGCTGCCTCAAGCTTATTCCTTCTTTGTCCCCTTATACTGCTGCTTGGCCCCTTGTCCTCCAAGGGTGAGTGAGGGGAGGCTGAGGAGGTGGCAGTGGCCTGCTGTAAAAGGGAGGCTCCCACCCATACATAGCCAGGCTATGAGTGCCTAGCACCTGTTGCTGGCCCTGCTTGCCTTGTCTTCACTGGGAAACTCACCTCTGGAACCAGCCACCTCCCTGGACAACAGGAAGGGTACAGTCCAACTAAGTTTAGGCTGACAGGCTTCTTGAAGCTGTCCTCTGCCAATACCCAGTTGTGCAGACTCTCAGGGCTGCAGGATCCAGTTGCCCTTCCTATATGCATTGGGGAGCAGTGATTTTCACATGTATATAAAAGGTAGAGGCTGGTGTGTGTGCATCCATGTGCATAATAATGTGGCGTATGTGGGCATGTATATGTGCATGCAAATATGTGCGTGGAGTATGTGTGAGGAGTGTGTGTGTGTGCACATGTGTGTGCTTGTGTATATGCACATGTGTCTGCATATATGTGTCTGCATATTTGTGTATGAGATATGAATGTGTATCAGTGTGTGTGTGTCTCTACCCTCAGTGAGCCCCTCAGGAAGCTGCTGGAGGAGAAAGGGGCAAAACTACCCAGGTCCCCACAGCAGCCTGGTGCATACTGCGTTGAGCAGGAGGCCTGTGTGTGTACTCCAGAAGAGGTGTGCGGATGGGAAGTAGACAGGCAGAAGCCAGGCTGAGTACGGAGGAGTGGCAGGCAGTTGGGGAGAGCACCACAGGCTCAGTGGCAGCTGTGTGCTGTGGGCCTCTTGGCTGCTGTGTCTGTCTTCAGCAGTCTCACCTGACCTTCATATGGTGTCGCACACATTCCACCTTTTCCAACTTCAACCTTGCTTCCCCTTAACTCTGCGTCCCATGCAAGGGCAAATACTGGGAGCAATTACTGTCTGGACCCTGCTTCTTGTGTGGCCCTTGCAGACCCCTCCTGTCCACACTGGTTCTGATCTGATCCAGAGGTTGGACACTAGGGCCTGATTTGGGGAGCTTGGGGAACCCCTGTGGAGTCCCCAGGTTGAGTGGGCCAGCCTCTTGCCCTCATTGGCACAAAGACCAAGGTGCTGAATCTGTGTTTGGTGCTGTGGAGGGCCTGTTCTCACTTGCAGGTGTGAGGCTGTCTATCTCAAAGGATAGATGAGCTGGGCTCAGGAGGCTGAGGCAGGATGATTTCAAGTTCAAAGCCAGCCTCAGCAGCAACTTAGTGAGGCCATAGGCAACTCAGTGAGACCCTGTCTGTAAATAGAATGTAAAAAGGGCTGGGGATGTGGTTAAGTTGAGGCTCAGTGGTTAAGTGCCCCTGGGTTCAATCCCTGGTACCAAAAATAAATAAGGAGACATGAAGCAAGATGGCCACACCTGGGTCACTATTGGTACTGATTGATGGGGGATCATTGGATGCTCATTCTCTGTAGATAGACCTGTGTCGAAAATTCCTCCTAATAAACAATGAACAAATTCTAGAACGTAATTCATCCGTCCATGTAAGTGTGGGCTTGTCAGTGTCCCCTACACTTTGCTTCAGGGGTCGCATGCTCTGCAGACTGACCACAGCAAAGCCTCCTCCTCCTCCTCCAAGAGGTAACCCCAAGTGGCTGAAGACAGCCATGCACATGGGCCCCCCAGTCCTTCCCATTTCTACAGTTGTGTCAGATGTGCATGCTCAGTACACAGGAATGTGAGTGCACCCTCAGGAACCCCGACTTCTATGATGGTTGTCACCCACACTCCTTGTGAACTGCCCAAGGCCAAAGGGAGCAGCCTTGCCTAGGTTGCCCCAGCCCCCATTCAGTTACTTGATGATGTGAGTACAAAGGCCCAGCCCTCCCCTCAGCTGGCCTAGGAGGGCTCCAGGCTCAGCCTGTTCCCTCCTGGATGAGTGTACTGAGGTGGCCACAGCAAATGACCACAAACCTGGTGGCTCAAAACAACAAGAATGTACTCTCATCATCCTGGAGGTCAGAGTCTGAAACCAAGGTGTGGGCACCCTTTGGAAGCTCTAGGGCAGGGTTCTTCCTGTCTCTTGTAGCAGCTTCGGGGGCTTCAGGCATCCCTTGGCTTATGGCTGTATCAATCCAATCTCCACCTCCACCTTCACACAGCCTTCTCTCTCTGTTCTGTCTCATAAGGACACCTGCACACCTGATGTTGGACTTAGGGCCCACCTGGATAATCTAGCTTATTGTATCTTTACATCCTTAATTTAGCAACATTTGTAAAGACCCCTTTTCCATAAGGTCACGTTCACAGGGTCTGGGTGTGAAGAGGTGGGCACAGCTTTGGGGGAACCACCACTCACCCCAGTACAACTCAGGAGCCCAAGCCTGGGCCTGCCCAGCCAGTGTCCCAGCAAGGAGCATCTGGGGGATCAGGGCCCACAGCTGAGGGTCTTGAGAGTGGGTAATGAGGACGGCTCCCTGCCTGTGCTTCAGGGAAGGGGCCCAGAAGTTGTGTCCCTATGTACCCCATATGGGTGTCCCAGACCTCACTTAAGCCTCCGATTGACAGGTTTCCTCCTGGAAGCATGGGCTTGCCAAGGGCTACTTGCCATGGGCCAAGTTGTTCTGGCCGGGGCCCAGGGCCCCCTGAAGACAAGAAATCCTAGGTCAGTTTTGTAAGGAAGGGTACATACAAGTCAGAGGGCTCACCTACTACTCAATTCCTAGAAGCCACAACAGGAAAGGAAGGGCTGGGGCATGGGAGCTCTGAACCCTCAGTATCTGATGGGGACAGCAGCACCTGGTGATTACAGAGTCCCCATGACCCTGTCCCCTAGACCAGGGCATTTCTACTCTTTGGACCTCATCTTTCTCTTAGATGGACATGTGAGAAAGGCCCCTGCTACAGCTGCCCCATAGCTAGCCTGACTAGCTAATGGATCTGAGACATTCACCCTCCTACATGTCCCAGCCCATGTGGCTCCCACATTTGTGCCCAGGACAGCATTCACTCTTTGTACCCCAGCAGCTGTCCATCTATTCCTGGTAAGCAAGGACAGGGGGAAATGAATCCAAGGAGCAGCAGGATGGCTGGAGCTGCAATGGCCAGCTCGGGAGGAGAGCACAACCTCCCTTATCCCTCTCCCCATCTTTTCCCCAGCTCCTCCTCACCCACTCAGCCACCCTCCTAGCCCAGCTCCCCCTCCCTTGACTCAGCAGGGGCTGCCTTCCTCCCACCCCTGTCCTTGGACTGCTGGCCTGGGCTATCATTTAGTGGTTCCCTTGCACGTGGTTTTCCATGCCTGGTAAGCATTAACTCAGGGGCCATTGCTCCAGGGACAGCCCAAGAAGTCTGACCATGAGGAGATTTAAATCTAGGGGCAGTGTGGAGCTAGGCTGGACTTTGGTCAGTGGAAACCAGGTTTCAGGGTACGTGACTTTAAGCAGGAGACCCCTTGCTCCCAGGTCATCCGTCAAAGAAGGAAGGGGGCACGCCAACTATGCGTTGATAACAGCGGCCCATTACAGGGGCTGCCCAGGACACCCTTGCTCCCTGCTCTGTGGAGTGTTGGGCTTCCTCATTTGTTCATTCACCATTCATCCAACAAATACTGAAGTATCTATGATGTGCCATGTGCTGTGCTAAATGCTGGTGATAGAAAAGTGACCAAAACCAAGTGAATGTCCTCACAGCACTAACATTCAAGGAGAGAAGCCAGATAGTCACCAAGTTGTTTAGAGTCAGTGTGTCCCTGTGCCCAGGTCATGGCACTGGCAATTCCCCAACTTGTCAATTTCCTGCCCCATGACAGCCAGTGGCTCTGGGTGGCAGTGTCCATGCAGCTGGAAGATCTGGCCATGGGGTTTGTGATGTGCCTGCCTGTCCCCAAGGGGAGGGTCTGGGGTTCAGGCTAGCCTGTATTCCTGTGTGGCTCATGGAAACCCATGGTCCTTGCTCTGTCAGCTCATGTTTGCCATGGCTCTCCCCTCCCCTTGTTCCTTGAACTCAGTGTACACTTGGCCTTTCCTGGCTATGCCTTTGCTCCTGCGCACAGTGCTGACCCCTGAGGATGGGCTGCATGTTGGAGTTTCAGCTCTTTTTTTTAAATATCCCCTTAATCAAAGTCAGGGATCAGGTGGCTGAACCTGTACCAGGCTCTGGAGGAGGGTCACAGCAGAGAGAAGGAGCAGACAAAGTTACAGGGAGTGGGGTAGGAACGAGGAGTTGGGTGACTATTGAGTAGACACTGAGGCTAGTTTTTTCCAGAAGTCTGGCGAGGCAGTAGGCTTGTGAGAGAGAGGGTAACCTGGAGGGGCACCATTAGCTGTGTCTCCCCTGCATCCTCCCCCACAGCCTGGCTATTCCCTATGGTTTGGTTCTATATGTTCTGGGCTGTCTGTCCAGGACCCCCAGGACAAGTGTTCTGGAGGCTGAAGTCGAGGTGTGGGCAGGGCTGTTTCCTCCAGAGGCTCCAGGAAAGGATTCTTCCTGCCTCTTCCAGCTTCTGGGGGCTCCAGGCTTCCCTTGGCTTGTGGCCCAATCCCTGTCGCCATCTTCACGTGGCCTTCTTTCTGTCTCCATAGGGACACCTGTCCTTGGATTTAGGTCCCACCTTGATAATCTAGAATGGTCTCATCTTACCTCCTTGATTTAAATACATCTATAAAGACCCTTTTCTTTCATAAAGTCACATTCACAGGTTCTAAGAGCAGATCTTTTGTGGACCACCATGGTGGCATGCACATTATGTGCCACACCACGAGGCCCTTGTTTCTGAGGACAACAGTTTGAGGACCTCTCCCTTGTCTTTGCTGGGCCACCAAAGCCACATTATGTACAGCCCTTGCCCACTCTGTGAGGAGCTGAGTATCATCTTTCTCCCTGCCACTTAGTCATTGTCTGGCACAAGCTGGACAACAGTACCTGCCTCAGAGTGGCCTGGGTGGATCTGTGGCTGGGCACATGCCTAGGCTGGTGTCTGAGGTTTGAGGTGTCCCTTTGAGTTACTGAGAGAGGCTAGACAGTGGAAGAGCCAAATCCTCGGCTTGAGTGGAAGGGTCAGGGGAGTGGGGCTGATGCCTTTTGTGAAGGACTGGCCTGAGAAGGGAGCAAGGACAGGGATCAAGGACAGACCCTCCAGAGGGACAGGAGGAAGCTGGATTGGGGGGCACAGTGGGGCCATAATCCTGTTCCCTCAGGGAAACCCAGGGCACGAGGGATTAAAGGAGAAGAATGTGCCCCACACCTTTGCTCACAGTGGCCCCACCTGGGAGGCCAGGTGTGCCTCCAGTCCCCTCCAGGGCTTCCTTTGCAAGAAAAGGGTTATGCTTTCCTCCCCCTTCTTGTTCCCATCCTTGAAAATTATGCAGCCACGTAAATGCCATTCACAGGTGAGCCATGCAAACCACAGTGACTTCCCTTCTCTGCACAGCATTTTGTTTTCCCAGGAGTTAATAATTGTCCTTCGGGTTGCTGTTTGCTTAGCTTCCCACGCACTTATCACTAATTCAACCCTCCACTCTCCTCCGGGTGTGTAAATGTTCTTTTAAGACGTTCAAACACACCAGGCATTCTAGTGATTTCATCTTGGGGAAAATCTCTGGGAGTACAGCCTCTGACCCGCTGCAGGTGGTCTGCCTGCCCCCACCCCTGGGTGCAGCTAGCAACTGGGTCTCCCTAGATGCTCTCCTGGGAAGCCTTTTCCCTTCTTGTGTTGGATCCCTAGGTTAAGGGTCAATTTTTCTTTTTCTTTTTTTTTTTTCTCTAAAAAGTTCACTTGTGTAAAGTTGAAAACATGTATTTAAAAAGAGCTGGACTAGCTATCAGAGCCTTGAGTATTCCGTGTGACCTTGAGCAGGCCCTCCCTCCAGATCCCACTTCCATTATCTATAGAAGGCCAGGTTTAGACTGCGGTTATTCATTAATCCTTCACTTATTCATTCAACAGACATTTGTTTAGCAGTGACTCTTAAGAAGACAGTTTATCACGGAAAAGGTCAAACACAAACAAAGGTAAAGAATAGTTAATGAAGTCCAGTGGGTCGATCAGCCGGTGTCAACAGTTCTCAACAATTTGTCCACATTTTTCTTTTAGACACTTCTTTTCCCCCTGAAATATTTTTAAAACTTGTTCTTTTGAATTCATCAGAGAAACCTCCAGGAGGCTGGTGGCTCCTCTCTGCAGTTCCCCGAATGTGGGCATATTGCCCGGTGGCACTGCAGCCTCAGAAGCCTGAGCGAGCTGCGCCAGGTGTCGCACATCATGCAGGTGGCTCTGCAGTTTCATCACTTGTCATAGATTCAATGTACAGAACCATTCCATCACCCCAAAGGTCCTTGTGGTACCTCTGCTTGTGTTTTTGCCCAGGGCCAGCACGCTCTAGACAGGCACTCTGCCACGTACCCCAGCACAGAGATACGCGTGTGTGTTTTATAAGAAACTGCAAAACCGTTTTGAAGAGTGGCCATCTCATCCCATTTTATATGCTCACCGGCAATGAGTGAAAGATCCACTTTCTCAACATCCTCTCCAACATTTGCTGCCTAATTCTTTCTTATTGTAGCCATTCGTATGGGTTTGCAATGAAGCTGCATACTGGTTTTGATTTGTACTTCCCTCATGGCTAATGATATTGAGTGTCTTTAGTCAATACATCCCATTTTCTAAGTGGAGTTTGTCCCCCTTTTACTTATTTCCCCCCTTTCCCTGGAATATTTAAAAAAATGAACTTTTGATTGTAGAACAATTTTACTTTGAGAGAAAAGCTTCAAAGATAACACAGCAAGCTCCCATGGGCTCCTCAGTCAGTGTCCCCTACTGTAAAACTCCTGCTGCATTTGTCACAACTGAGAAATGAACATTTATACAGTATTAGTAATTTAATTCCAGACTCTACTCCCATTTCCCCACTTTTTCTATTTTTGTCCTTTTTCTGTTCCAGGATTTCACGGCACTTTTTGTCCGGAGTATTTTAAAGTAAACGCTAGATATCATGTCATTTCCTACATAATTCCTATGGATTTCCAACTAGAGCTAAGGACTTATAAAAACAACACCGCAACATCATTATCAAACCCAACAATATTCAGAACAATTACTTAATGTCACCTAGTTCACACTTTCCCTGATTGTTTCAAAGATGCTCTTTTGTGTCTGGTTTATTTAAAAATAAATGTAGGTGGGCTGGGGCTGGGACTCAGCAGTGGAGCACTTGCCTAGCATGTGTGAGGTCTTGGGTTCAATCCTCAGCACCACATTAAAAAAAATAAAGATATTGTGTCAACCTACAACTAAAAAATAAATGTTAAAAAAAATAGATGTAGGTGAGTACACCTTAGCGTTGGCTCGATAGTCTTCCATCTTTTAAAATCTAGAATATGTTGAGGATGTGGCTCAGTAGTACAGTGTAGGCTTAGCAAACCCAGAACCACACACACGCACACACTCACATCCAGAATAGGTGGGCTTCCCCTTTTCTGTGCTTTTTATTTGTTGAAAAGTCAAGCCAGGAGTTGCCGTTGTGGCTCAGTGGTACAGCAATTGCCTACCACGTGCGAGGCCCTGGGTTTGATCCTCAACACCACATAAAAATAAATAAATAGAATAAAGGTATTGTGTCCAACTACAACTAAAATATATGTGTGTGTATGTGTGTATTTAAAGCCAAGCCATTCCTCCTGTACCATTTCATACAGTTGGGATGTGACTGGTGGCACCCTTGTGCTATATTATCTACCATTATCTGCTGTCCCTGGCATTCCCACTAAACTGGTCACTAGAGCAAGTGGTGTGCTCAGATTCAGGTTGTATGCTGTTGATGAGAAGTTTCCCCAGGGAGTACTGAGTACAAGTGCTTGCCACTCTGGTTGATGATGACACTGATCAGGAGATTCAGGTAGCGTAGACCTGATCCAGTCTTATTGTATTTCCCAGAGACTTTTCACCCAGCACTTTTAGCATCTAGAGCCATTATTTAGGGTTGCAAAAGGGTAATTTTCCAATTATTTAATTCTTCTTGCATTTCCTGTTTGGAATTTTATAATGGAAGAACTTTCTTTTATTCACTATTTGGTCATCATGAAATACAAGTGATGAAAGAAAAGTCAGGTAGATACACATGCCTTCTTTCTATTCTACCCTTCAGAGTATTGAGTTGGTACCCAAGCAATCTCTGAAAGTGGCCAGTCATTGAAAATGCATGGACTTAAGCATATGCAATAGGTTTCCTTCCATTGCTGGCATTCTTTGTCTTGGTGCTTAGCCTTTGAGTTGGCTCCCACATCCTTGCTGTGCTAGCAGGAGGTTCTGGACTCATCTCCCTGCTGCAGACTCAGATTTCCACATTGCTCCAAAGAGCCTCATTTCATTTGAGTGGGAAAGGTATTCAGAGAGATCTCATCTGGCTCTACCAAACACAGTTTTAGATTTCTTTTGGAATTCTTACTGTCCTTAAGATATATCCCATTAGGTATGTACAATCATAATTCCATTCTTTAAAGATACTTGAAGTACTTCTTTATATGGTATGGCACAAACTTTTATGACTTTTATGTTGTTCATTTATTTCTGTTCTTTTTTGATTCTTAGGGATTGCTTTAGTCTTTTTGAGTTTTCACATATAACCATTCCCCATTTTTTCTCTTTCTTTCTCTCCCTTCCTTCGTCCTTCCTTCCTTCCTCCCTCCTTCCCTCCCTCCATTCCCTTCCCTCCCTCCCTCCCTTCCTCCCTTCCTTCTTTCCCAGAGATTGAACCCAGGGGTGCTTAACCACTGAGCAACATCCCCAGCCCTTTTGTTCTTTATTTTAAGACAGGGTCTCACTGAGTTGCTTAGGGGCTTGCTAAATTGCTGAGGCTGGCTTTGAACTTGTGATCCTCCTGCCTCATCATCCTGAGTGGGATTACAGGTGTGTGCCACCACACTTGGCCATTCCCCCCTGTATTTTAAAAAATAGCATATTGCTCTTTGCCTGGCTTTGCATACATCAGCATGTGTTAGAGGCATCTCAGGGAGTGCAGAGCCCCTCCTCACCCCTTCATCTGGGTGTATTGTGTACTGCCTTAAGCATGTCAATTCCAGCTTATTCAGCAACCTGTGACTTCATAGTACAAGTTAGTATGTCTCTTGACAGGTCTGTAAAGTTCCCTCTTTCCCTCCTTCCCTTCCTCTCTGCTTCCCTTCTTCCTTCATTATTTCAATACCACAGAGGTTTAACAGTGCAGCTGTTCTGGGCCAGGCTTTCTGGATACAGAGTATAGTGGAGACTGCTGGCTGCTGCCACATTCTCCTCTGGAGATAGAACCCCAATCCGTCATAACTGGGCCTATGACTGAACGAAGATTTCCACATTGTTCCAAGAAGCCTCATTTCCTTTGAGTGGGAAAGGTATTCAGAGAGATATTTCTGAGCTTTTTTTCCAACTAAGAGTGGCCATGTGACCTGTGAGATTTAACTGGAAGTCTGGGCCAGCATGTTTTGGGAAACACAAAGATGCTGGTACTCTCCTGTTTCTCTTCTACCCCTTCTTTCATCCACCTCCTTATCTCCATTCTAATATGAGGGCTAGGGCTCTGGTGCCATCTTGGATCAAAAGAAAGAAGGGCACACCATATGGATTATGATGCAGTGATCTGGAATGATCTGGAGGACCCTTGATCCCTAACCATTTTGTGGAAATCTATACTAGCCCTGGAAGTTTTACCTCTGGAGTTCGTTAATGTGCAAAACAAATAAATGTCTACTTTGGTTAGGCCAATATTCTTATGAATTTTTTGTCATCCTAACTGATGAATGTAATCCTAACTGATGGAGGAGAAAAGAAAGTGGATGTGGTCCCTGTTCTTATCTAGTGGGGGTCAGTCATTTAATGACACATCTAATAGGTAAATGTATAACTCCTTTTTTCTTTTAAAAACTCTTTTATTTGTTATAATTAGTTATATTATATATGATATATCATAATGTATTACTATTTTTATGAAAATATCTATAAAAGAAAAATATAAAACCACTCATTGAACAAAAAACCAAGAGAGGGAGATATCCATCTTTGAACATATTCAGATTTTTGTAATCAGAAAGCCAAGAAAGAAAATGTTTTTATGTTAGTACATAAAATGCCAAATGAAATATTTAAAAATCATGTTTTTAAATGCACCAATGAGATAGCAAAAAGTAAGGAATTCTGAGTCCAAAAATTATATCAAAGCAGGAACCCAGAAAGGTAACTGGAAAACAGAGGCCAACCTTCAGCCCAAGAGCATTTGTAGACCCTAGTGACCTCACAGATTTCAGGGCCAGGTAATAAATCACAAGACTTGCAAAGTTAGAGGTCTGTAAGGAAGCATTCCCTCCCCACATGCATGAAGGTGGCACCCTAAGAGGTGACATCATCATCATCAGATGAACTGGAAATGCTGCCCACTACCTCTGCACCCCAGGGCCTCAAGGAGAATTGCTAATTCCTAAGCCTGACACAAGGAGGAGGGGAAAAGATTTACTCTGAGTGTTTGGACGCACAAGCCAGCACCACGTGGGTTTACAACTGGGATTTACAATCCTCAGATAGCCCATGGACTCCCCAGACTGGGAATTTCATTTAAAATTGTTCCGGGGTGGAGTGGCCGCCCCACCCTGCTGCAAAGCTGTCAGAAGGCCCACCTGCAAATAAAAAAGGAAACAGCCCCATGAGTGAGTGCCAGCAGAACCAAACTCCCACAGACTGCAAATGTTGGGATGATCAGATCCAGAGCATAAAATCAGTATGCTTAATATGTTAAGGGAAATCAAAGAGGATTGAAAACATCATTCTTTAAAATCAAGCATATGGGCTGGGGATGTGGCTCAAGCGGTAGCGCGCTCGCCTGGCATGCGTGCGGCCCGGGTTCGATCCTCAGCACCACATACAAACAAAGATGTGTGTCCGCCGATAACTAAGAAATAAATATTTAAAAAAATAATAAATAAAAAAATAAAATCAAGCATATACATATGAAAACGAACCAAATAATACTTGTAAAAGTGAAAAATAAGATAATTGATTTTAAAAATTCAACAAAGGACTTCCACTTCTGTTAATGACAAATTAGTTAATTCATGCTCACCTCCTAATGAGGACTATTAGAAGAGCTGAAAAATATAAAAAAACATCTGATTGAAGGAATCATAGAGAAAAAAGAGAATGGAGAATTTTCAGAACAGGATCTAGAAAAGAATGGGAACCATGGAGGCGAGGTCAGTATTGGGAGCTGCTTATACCCTGGGGGTGTTTATAGATTCCAGAATGGGTGGGTTGCACAGTATATAGGGTTTTGGACAGTGACATGGGCCTAGCAGGACAGACAATGGAATTCAGGCCATACTAAGGCAGTACCCTGGTGCATCTCATTTTGGCTGGGACCCTGTAGGACTGCTCCATAAGAATAAAGAGTCTTCTAGAACTTTAGCTAGCTTTCTATCCTCTCCATACCCCAAACTGTGACCTCAGATTGCTAGTATCCTCAGAAACTGGCAATGCCAAGTGGAATCTTCTCTGGAGGATGATAATAATACCCTTGCCCTAAAATTGTTGTTGCAAAAAATTTCACAATTACAATGTTCAGTAAACAATAAAAATAATTAGACATGTTTTCTTTATCCGTTCATCTTTTGAAGGGCATCTAGGTTGGCTCCATAATGTTTTCTCTGATATGTAGAAGCTAACCCACAATGCAGGGAAGTGAGAATAGAAGTTCAGTGGATTAGACAGTGGGGATTGAAGGGAAGGGAGGGGAAAAGGAAAGACTGTGGAATGAATCTGACATAACTTTCCTATGTACATATATGAATATGCCACAGTGAATCTCCACATCATGTACATCCACAAGAAATTAATTAAAACAATAACTATAAATAAATGGCAGAAAGATCACTAGAGGGAAGGGAGCAGTGGGTAGGGGGAGGAAAGAGAAAAGAGAGGTACTGTGTCCTAGCTAAAATAAGATATATTCTATGCTTGCATAATTATGTCAAAATGAATTCTACTGTCATGTATAGCTAAAAAGAAGCAATAAAAAAGCCAGCCTCAGCAATTTAGTGAGGTCTTAAGTAACTTAGGGAGACTCTGTCTCTAAATAAAATATTTTTTTAAAGGGCTGGGGCTTTGGGCTGGGGATGTGGCTCAAGCGGTAGCGCTCTTGCCTGGCATGCGTGCAGCCCAGGTTTGATCCTCAGCACCACATACAAACAAGGATGTTGTGTCTGCCGAAAACTAAAAAATAAATATTAAAAAACTCTCTCTCTCTCTCTCTCTCTCTCTCAAAAAAAAGGGGGGACTGGGGCTGTGGCTCAGTGGTTAAGTGTCCCTCAGTTCAATCCCTGGTACCAAAAAAAAAAAAGAGCCAGGTGTGGCCATGCAGGCCTATAATCCCAGGAGACTGAGGATAAGCATCATAGTTTTGAGGCCAGTCTCAAAATAAAAATTGAAAGGACTGGGGATGTAGATCAGTGGTAAAGTGCTCCTGGGTTCAATCCCCAACATTAAAAAAAAGGAAGGAAGGAAATAAAAATAAATAAATAAATAAACAAATCAGTAAATCAACAGATGAATGCAGTGGTAGAATATATGCAGAGGAAGAGAATGTCAATAAACTGGGAGATAAGTCAGAAGAAAGTCAGAAGAAAGCATGGAGAGATGCAAGATAAGAGGAGAAGAGACAGAGAGGATGCCATGAAGTCCAATGTTTGTTATTGGAATCCACATAAAAGAGAAAGAACAGGCACAAGCAATATTTAAACACGCCCTTTCAATCCTCAGCACTGCATGAAAATAAACGAATGGAATGGAGGTATTGTGTTTATCTACAACTAAAAAATTTTAGAACATGCAATGGCTGAAAAATTTCCAAATCTGTGTTAAAACATCAAAACACAGATTAAAGAAGGTTTATAGACTCCACACAATGTGGGGTGCAATAGCACCCACCTGTAATCCCAGTGATTCAGGAGGCTGAGGCAGGAGGATCACAAGTTCAAAGCCAGACTCAGCAACTTAGTGAGGCCTTAAGCAACTTAGTGAGACCCTGTCTCTATAAAAACAAAAGGGCTGGGGATGTGGCTTTGTGGTTAAACACCCCTGAGTTCAGACCCTAGTACCAACAAACAAACAAACAAAAACAACAAACAACCCTCTACACAGAAAGAATGAAGAGAAATGCATGCCTACAGACACCAAGGTAAAATTGCTGAAAAAAATTATTACTCAATTGTGAATGTTCAACACTTCCCTTTTGAGATCAGTTACAATGTAAGGTTAGTGCAATT
Organism: Marmota marmota marmota; assembly: GCF_001458135.2. Lineage (NCBI taxonomy): Eukaryota > Metazoa > Chordata > Mammalia > Rodentia > Sciuridae > Marmota > Marmota marmota. Next base: position 337,699 of record NW_026000256.1, on the reverse strand, counting down.
CTATTTGACATTGTACTTGAGTTTGTGGTCAGTGTAGTAAGACAAGTCGAATTAAAAAAAATAGAAATTATTTGCAGAAGGCATAATAGTTTATATTAAAAAACTTGAAGAATCTACAAATAGTTTATTCAACTTAATAAGAAAATCTAGAAAAATTTCTGGATACAGAATCAATATATAAAAATCAACAGAAGAAGGATTTGTAAATAAAAGGAAGATAAGATTTATGATAGCATAAAATCTAATAGAATAAATCTAATAGAGATATTCTAGGAATAAATCTAATAGAGATATTCAAGAGAATTATATAGAAATTTATAATTCTTTGAAAGACATCGAAGGAAAGATCAAAACAACATAAATAAATGCTTTGCTCATGGGTTGAAAGACACAATATCTTTTTTTGTGGTACTGGGTATTGAACCCAGGGGTGCTCTACCACTGAGCTTTATCCCCAGCCCTTTTTATTTTGAGAAAGTGTTACATTATAGATTGGTCTCAAATTTGTGACCCTCTTGCCTCAGCTTCCTGAGTAGCTTGATTACAGGCATGTACTACTGTATCCAGCACTGTATAAAAACCATGTTAAAAAGCAATAAAGAAGATCTAAATAAATAGAAATCCCATGTTAATGTATCAGAAGACTCCATAGTTTTAAGATGACAGAACTCTTCAAATTTATCTATGGATTCAGTTTAATCCCTATCAAAACTTTGGCTGACATTTTTGCAGAAATTGACAAGCTAATCCCAAAAATTCACATGGAAATGCAAAAAACTCAGAATAGCCAAGATAATCTTCAAAAAGAAGAACAAAGTTTGAGGACTTACACTCTCTGATTTTGAAACTTACTGTAAAGTTAGAGTAATCATGTCTGTGTGGTATTGGTATAAGGATAGATTTATAGATCAATTGAAATAAATTGAGAGTTCAAAAATAAACCCATACATCTGTGTTCAATTGATTTTGACAAGGGTACCAAGACCATTCAATGGGAGAATGAATATTCTGCTTAACAAACAGTGCAGGGGCAACTGGATATCCCCTTTCGAAAGAATGAAGTTAGACCCATACATCACACCAAACATAAAAACTAAATGGATCAAAGACTCAAATTCAAGCACTAAAACTATAAAATCCTTTGAAAAAAAGTGTATGCATAAATGTTCATGGCTTGAATCAAGCAATAGTTTCTTAGCTATGACACCAAAATCACAAGTGACCAAAGATAAAATACATAAATTGGACTTCATCAAATTTAAATAGTTCTGTGTTGCAAATGTTACTCTCAGGAAAGTGAAAAGACAACTCACAGAATGAGAGAAAAGATTTTAGACACAAATAAGGGACTTGTGTCTAGAACATAAAAGGAACACTTATAACCCTATAATAAAAAGATATATGACCTGATTTTTAAATTGGCAATATATTCAAATAGATATTTCACCAAATAAGATGTAAAAGTGGCTCCTGAGCACATGAAGAAAGTGCTCCCCATTGCTACCCATTAGGGGAAGGCAAATCAAAATTACCACGAGATACCATGTCATGCAAACTAAGATGGCTATAATTAAAGAGATGGACAATAGCAAGTGTTGGTGAAGAGGTAGAGAATTTGAAACCCTCATACACTGTTGATGGGAATATAACATATAATGTATAATCACTTTACAAAAATTTGACAGTTTTCCAAATGTTAGAGTTACCATATGACCCAGCAATTTCATGTTTAGATATAGACCTAGTAGGTGAGTTGTATGGCATGTGAATTATGTCTCAATGCAGCTGTTAAAAGAGATATTTTACTATATTTGCTTTATTCTTGTCTCACCCTCTGGAATGTTGGAGTCAAATCATTATGCTCCTTTATCTGTAAATCCTTCAGTGTGTATTTCCTAAAAACAAGGATCATTCTCTTATGTTAACCACAGCATAGTTATCAAAAATCAGGAAGTCAATGTTGATACAACACTATAATTTGGAGTTTGTCAATTGCCCCCATTATGTCCTCTCTAGAAAAGGAGCATCTCCAATCACACATCGTTGGCCTATCTTTTTGGTCTTCTTAAATCTGGAGCACTTTTTTGGTCTTTGTGTTTTATGACATTGACATTTTTTCAAGAACACAGATCAGTTATTTTGTAGATGTCCCCCCACTGAGGCTTGTCTGCTATTTCTTCATGATTCGATTTAGGTTTTGTTGGGAAGAACAGAACAAAAGTGCTGCATCCTTCTCAGTCCATTATATCAGGAGGCCTACTGTGTTTGTCCCATGCATCCCATCACTGGATGGTCACTATGGTCACTTGGTTCACTAGTGTCTGTCAGGTGTCTCCTCTGTCAAGTTTCCCCTTTGTAGGAGACATTTTTACACAATAGTAACATCCTGTTCCTCAATAAACTTTTTTTAAAATTTTTAATATTTATTTTTCAGTTTTTGGTGGACACAACATCTTTGTTTGTATGTGGTGCCGAGGATCGAACCCGGGCCACACGCATGCCAGGCGAGCGCACTACCGCTTGAGCCACATCCCCAGCACTCAATAAACTTTTATCCATAAGTTTTTTCATCCATGGAATCAGTCATTACTATGATGGTTGCCAAGTGGTGACTTTCTACAGTCATCATTTCTTCTCTGGTTTTCTACTGCGAGAAAGAGCTTCTCTTCTCCCTCATTTACTTATAGATTGACATCAACATGCACCTGTAGATGCCTTACTTTCTGGAAGGGCAAAATATTCTAGACTCACCTTGACTTTCCTTGTTTTGTATTCCTGGAATCAGCCATTTCTTCTAGGATCTCTAGTTCATTTTCAGTGATACTGGCATTTAGAAACCTAATTGGAAATCACAGACACACATACACACACCTAGAGACAACAGACACATATATGTATATATATATATATTATTGCTATGGCTTGGAAAAGTGTCCCCCAAAAGCCTATGTATTAGAAGTTTGGTTGTCAGCCTATGGCATCTACTGAGAGTTTGTGGAGCCTTCAGAAGGTAGGGATTATCATAAAGAATTTAGGTCATAGGAGCTCTTTGAAGGAAATATTGGGGTTCCTGCCCCTTCCTGTCTCTATCTTTGCTTCCTGGCCACCAGGAGGTGAACAGGCCTCTTGTACCATGTGTGCTTGCCATAGTGAAATAAACTGCCACAGGCCCATAGCAATAGGGCCAAGTGACTAAGGACTGAAAATTTCTGAAACCATGAGCCAAAAGAAACCTTTCTTCTTTTGAGTTAACTATTTCAGGTATTCATTATAGTAACAGAAAGCTAACACATATATGTATGTAGACTCTCACACATATCTATCTCTATCCATCCATCCTTCGTTCCTTCTATGCATCCATCTATCACTTTGAGTTTATAATGATAGCTCTAATTTGAAATCCATCCACCAAGTTCTTTCTCGGCTTCCTTCCACTTGCTTATTTATAACTTCTCTCTCACTGAGAAAGTCGACTTCCATTAACCAACATATATTTATGTATTTACTAAATCCTAGAGTGTATGGAAAATAGTTTCAGATTTGTCAACTCATGTCTCTGAAGAACAAAGCTTCTCTCTGGAGTTCAAGATTTGTTTCTGGTCCTTTCTATCTTCAGCCTGAGGGTGGTTGTATTATTGTTTGGTACATGGTTTAGGTCATTGTTTTCATTTGTATTTCACATGAGGATCTTCTGTGTTAGCCTTGGAACTATCTGTTTTAGGCACTTTGAAGCTCAAAGGCTGTCTGTCTTCTGGATATGCTGAGGGCATGGGTTTTGTGCGGGTTTTTTTCTTGCTTTCTAAAAATGATTTTTGTTTGGAAGCTATGCTGAGAGCTCCAGATATACATGACTGGCTTTATCTTGGCTACTCAGAATTATATATATATAAAAAATGATCAGTTCTTTGAACATGCTAGCTCCTTCCAATTTGATTTATAGATTGAATGTAATTGTAATCTAAATACCACTTTGTAAAATGGAGCCTGACATGGTGGTTCTTAAATTGATGTAGAACACCAAATTGTCATTGCTAAGATACTTGTAAAGAAGGAGGAGTTCACCTGGGCATGTTGGTGCTTGTCAGTAATCTATCCCTGTATAGAACCAGTACAGAAACTTGTGCTGGGCACTGGGACACTTTGTTTAGCTTAAAAAGTGGGAACAACCCAGCCATCCACCAAGCAGTCAACACATTGGCAGTGGTAGTTGAGTCCCACAAGCAAACAAACAGACAGTGGATGAATGGATTATAGCTTCTACAGAGGGTCTCAAGTACCATGATCAGTGAAAAAGCAGGTTGCAGACAAATAATTCTATTTATATGAAGTTCAAAGTAGGTTAAACTAAAAACCATATTGTTTGGGGATGCTTGCAAAGGTGGTGCAATTATAAAGAAATACAGGGTTCACTTTGTCATTCTCTATATCTACACATATTTTAGGAGTATTTTGCAAACGTTCCTTTCAGTCTACCTAATATCTAATAAAGACAAATTTTTTAAAGTAAAAGTTCTATTGAATTACATACAGAGGGGCACCATGATCCTATCTTGGCTGAGAAACCTCAAAATCTTCACTGAGCCTTGGTGACCACGGCCACCCCCCACTCCTGCCCCAAGTAATAGGTGAGGGGAGAAAAGGGACCCTGAGGCTTGGCTCTGCCTCCTGCGGTGTCTCTAGGCCTGTGGTTAAAATGTGGAAGTACTTCAGCACCTTTTGGCAAATTACAGCTGCCCCCAAACCTCAAACCATGTCTGCTGATCATGCCTGTCTTTCCTGAGGACATACCTCCAGTTCCTTCTAATCCTGAACCCATGTCTCCTCCTGGGCACAGTAGTGGTATGTAGAGGACCTGCTCCAGGCCCTGAGCAGCTCTGTGACGGGGCCACAATGCTACTTCCTCCTCAGGGTCCCTCTCTGCATGAAGGCCCAACACCCACACTCTCAGGGGAGAGAAAACTCAAGGTTACGTGTGCCCACCGGCTCCATGCACTGCCCTGGCCACCCACAGCCAGTTTGCCTAAGAACCAGTTCAACTCATTACTAGGTCACCTCCAAGCCCAAATTTGGAATTCAAATGAAGGAGTTTATTTTCCCCTTTTATTCCAACAGTGGTTCTAGCTTAATCAGTTCTCTAATGATCAATTTGCCTGATTTAAAAAATTAAGCATTTTGAACCAATTCCCGAAAGGACCTTCTGCCTCTGTGTTAGATTTCTAAGGACTGTGTCTCAGCTGGGTTAGGGCCCATTCCCTCCTCCTCCTCTTCTTCCTTCAAAGTGTCCAGTTACAAATACATCTCCACACCACAGCATCTGCTATACAGTTGCCCATTTGCCTGTGGGCTTGGCATTGCCCCCTCTGGATGGGGGCCACCCAGAGCAGCCACCACCATGTTCAATTCTCTCAGGTGAGAAGAGGAGGGAGGCACCTAGATCTAACTCACAAAAGAAAATTGTCTTAGGACACACAAAATGAAGTGCAAAATATCTTAAAGTGTACTTATTTGTAGGCCACTTTAAGAACCTAGGGCAAGGTCTTTATACCAAAGGTAAAAGGTCCTTAAACATTTCAGAGTAGGAAAAAAACAGAAAAAAGACAGGGGTAAGATGTCATCAATGTGCTAAGTGTCCTCCCAGCTCATCTTGGCCTTTGAACCCAGTGGCGCCACTATCACCAGGGCAAGCATCACACCCCTCGGGGAGGTGGAGAGAGCCTAGGGCTATGCTGTCTTCACTAGTTCAGAAGCACATAGGGAAGCAGGCTGCCCTTAGAGAATCGCTTTTGTAATCTGTGAAGTCTCAAAACATTTTGGGAAAATAAGGTTCCATAGAGGTAAACATAGCCTGCTGTACCTGGGGCTGCCTGTGGCCCTCTGGAAACAGGGCCCAAGCACTGCTGAGTCCACTGGGGTTCATGGCTTCCAGATGCATCTGGACTTGCTGCCTGTGGGTGACCTGCTCACAGTCATCCAGGGGGTGGCCTGGAGAGCTCAAAACTAAAGCCTTCTGTCTAGCACCTGGCCCTCACACCACCTCCCCTAAGGCCAGCTTCAGAGAGCAGGGGTTAGGATTAGGGTTTAAGGGTGAGCCCTGTATCGCTTATTCTGCCCTGCACTGTCCCTCTCAGAGAAGTCTTGTTAGTGGTGTAACCTCTAGATCAAGGAGGGGATGGTTCACAGTGTCACTTGTGGACAAGGCCTACTCCTACTGGCTCTCTCCTGGCAGGATTTGCTCACAGAGAGTGCTTGGGGAGTACTTTATGGGAGAGCTGGTGGGTGTCCCTCTGATGGGGAGCATGCTGAGCTCCTTGCTGAGCACTGCACCAGCTGACTTCAGTTTCTGGAGGCAGAAGGCTGGCTGGGAGGGACTAAAGGAAAGAAAGGGGGGCACCCTTACCCCAGATTCCTTTCACCCTGGCAACACAAAGCATGGGGTCAGAAGCATGAGTGGGCTGGGAGGGGCAGGATATCCCACTTGGAGAGGGAGCTGCACTATAAACCCTAGTGGGGCCCAGAGAAGACAGGGAAGCCCAGCCTCAAAGGACCCTTAGCAAGGAGAGGAGTGAGTCCACCCTGGAAAAGGGGTGACCCCATCAGCAGGCATCATTAAACCCAGGCAAACATGGGGCACCCCTTACCCTCATCCCCAATCTTGACACAAGAAGAACCCTGCCTCCCCCAACTCAAGCAGGGGCTTGAGAGGGGAGGAAGGAGAGGGACAGGAGGTCAGGGCACACTCCCCTCCATTCCAGTTAATTCCAGCTCCAAGGATGGGGAGGGGAAACTTCCAATGGGATGTGAGTCTGGGCTGAATTTTAATCACTGAAAAGGACCAGAAAAGTTAATGGACACAGTGACCGGCATAAACAAAGCCTGTCATGAGTTACAGCAACAGGAAAGGTCTGGAATGACTGGCAAGCCCCAGGAAGTGCTGGAGGGGGCTGCAGGTCTGTGTGATCCCCACTCCTGGCCTCTGGGGGTGGGGTGGTCCCTTACCTCTTCCCCTCTAGATAGGGCAGAACCAGAAGCAACCAAGCAAGGACACCTAGGGGTCCCTCTCCTTTCAAAAGAGGAGCTAGGTGGACTTGCAGCCCTCTGACCCCTGGACATATTTCCCACTGAGCCTGGGAGGAGGAGCAGGGACAAATGGGTGGACAGAAATCACTAGGCTGTGAGAGAGTCCCTCAGATGTCACAAGGGTAGCCCACGAGTTTGGAGGCCAGAGGGGCTTTGATCCTTGTCCCAGTTCCTGGGGGTGGGGGTGGGGTGGCAGGGATGGGTGGGCCTAGTGTGAGACTCTGGGCCTCTGGAGGACAGACAGGGCCCAATGTGGAAGCTGCAGCAGACTGACTTTAGACTTCTTTGTGTTCTGGTCCCCCGAGAACACAGCCCTCTGCTAGGTTTCTCTGGCCAGCGCCGAAAACTCCACAATCTACACCAACACATTGTTGGTTCTGCCCATGTGTTGGCTTTAGCATTTGTCAATTTTGTCACTTTTCAAACCCTTTTGATGTGTGCGCTCAAGAATACATGATGCCCCACTATCTTTTCCCTGGTTCTTGGATCTCTGGACCAGGGTGTTTGTCACCCTGTCTGTTTTGGTAGCTACCAGCTGTACACCCAGCCCGCACCAGCATCCCATCACAGAAAATGGCTTCCACGCAACAGGCTGTCTGGTAGCTGAGTGGAAACCATGGCAACAGGAAGCAGGGAGGATATTCCCGTCACCCCTTAGAAAGGGCAGCCTATTTCTGGGACCTGAGCCCAGTTATTCACTAGTTGTGTTTTTTGCTGTGAATTTCAATTCTGGAGAGATGGTGTTGAGGGTGCTGGGCCTGAGGGTGGGGGTACGTGGATAAATAACCTGCTTTCTCTCTTTCTCTGAAGAAGATCCAACTCTTGCCTCCAACCTCCAAGGCCATTTGTGCTGCCACACAAGGCTCCAGAGCCCAAGTTGATCTCCTCTTCAGGCAGAACAGGGGAGGATGAGTGCTATGAGGGTGACTGAGACAGGAGGAGTCAGGATCCACTTGAGGCTCCCCTTCATTGGCTGCCCTCTTCTCATTCTGAGGGTCCTGCTTCCCTGTCTCTGGTAGAAGGGACTTTACAGAGTCTCCATGCTAAGGGGCTACATGGGGCTCCCCACAGTGTGTGTGCTTGTGTACTTATGTGTAGGGAGCCACATACTCGTGAGTCAGCACACTTCTCCAGCCAAGTGACCAGCACGTCCCCATTGTGAGTGCACACACACACCTGCACACGCGCGCACACACACACACACACACACACACACACAGTTGAGCTGGGTGGCTTTTGGTAGAGACGACTCTGCCCCCTAGCGGCAGGCTGCCCCAGAGACTCGCTGGGATTCCTTCCAGGGGGTCTTTGGAGATGAAGGACAGGTAAGAGGAGAGATTTCAGGAGGGGCTTGAAGCTGCCCACTGCCTCTGCAACTCTTCTTTTCACCCACCACCCTCTGCTTGGATAGCCTCATTCCCATCTATCATGGCTGCCACATCTTTTCCCTCAGGGACAACCCCGGGGGAGACGTTGGCCCCTCAAACTGCACATGTCTATATTAAACTCATCTTCTCCTTCCCACAGCTGCTGTTCATCTCACAAACTGGTCCCTTCACCCACCCAGTGGCCCTGCACTTGGAAGAACTTCACGATGTCCCCCTTCCTGCTCTGAAACATCTAACATGTAACCAGTACTGGGGGTTTTACACCCAAATAGTTTTGATATCATCCACTTGCGATTGAATTTTGGCTTCTACGACCTTTGTTCCCTGAGGTCATGCCTGTGAATATGCTACATTACATGGCCAAAGGGACTTTGCAGATGTGATGAAAACTACTAGTCAATTGACCTTAACATAGACAGCTGAGCTGGTACAAGAGAATTTCTCCAGCTGAGGCCAAAAGGAGAAGTCGGAAGGACACAAAGATGATGGAAGGGTTCTCCCAGTGCTGCTGGTAGGAAGAATGAAGGAAAATGGAAACCCCCATCCTACAGCCCCAACACTTGCAGGAACTCCTTGGGCCTCTAGGTGCAGCCCAGCCCATACCACATCTTTTTTATTATTATTTTGAATTGTTTTATAGATTCATGGGAAGTTCTAAAGATAGTGCAGGGGCCTCCTGTGTACCCTCCACCTGGTATCCTCCAATGGTGACATTTTACAGAACTATAGTGCAATATTGAAACCAGGCTTCTGAGTCATCTTCCTGCCTTCACACAGTGCCACTGAGATTTGTGTTGTGGACTTTGCTCAGGCTAACTTCCTTTGTCTTTTGGGAGAGAGTTGCCAAGGAGTAGTAATAATTCAGGGATTCCCATCAGGCTTCCATTTAAAAATAATTTTATTGATATATAATTCACATACCATACAAGTCACCCACTTGAAGTATACATTTCAATAGTTTTTTAAAAAATATTTACAGAGTTGTGCAACCATCACCACTATCTTATTCCAGAATATTTTCATCACCTGCCAAAGAAACTCTGTAACTACTAAGCACTCACTTCTCAGTTTTCTCTTTTCCAAACCCTGGGAACCATTAATCTGTTTTCTGTCTCTATGGATTTACCTCTTCTGATCTTTCATAGAGATGGAATCATGCATCATGTGTTTTTTAAAATATTTATTTTTAGTTGTAGCTAAACACACAGATTATTTATTTATTTATCTATTTATTTTTATTTTAGTTGTAGTTGGACACAATACCTTTATTTCACTTGTTTACTTTTGTATGTGGTGCTGAGGATCGAACCCAGTGCCTCACACATGTAAGGCAAGTGCTTTACCACTGAGCTACAGCCCCAGCCCACATCATGTGTTCATTCTGTCTGGCTTCTTTCACTTAGCATAATGTTTTGGAGGTTCATCTGTGTTGTAGCATGTGTCAGTATTTTATTGCTTTTTATGGCTAAAAGATGGTCCAGCGTATGGATAGACCACATTTTGTTTATTTATTCATCTGCAGATCAATATTTGGGTTGTTTCTGCTTTTTGATTATGATTGATAAATCTACTATGAACAAGATTTTGTGTGGGCGGGGGATGTAGGTTAGTGGTAGAGTACTTGCCTGACATGCACAGTGCCTGGGTTCCACCCCAGAACTGAAAAAAAAAAAAAAAAACCTTTACATTATTTTGGGTATACGTACTTAGGAGTGCAATTTCTGGGTGTGAACTGATATCACATTGTGTTTTTTCATTTATTGTAATTAGTTATACATTACAATAGAATGCACTTTGACACATCATATATAAATCAAGTATAACTTCTCATTCTTCTGATTGTACATGACACCAGTCATGTAATCATATATGCACATAGGGTCATAACGTACAATTCATTCTATTATCTTTCCTGCCCCCATTCCCCCTTCCCTCCCTTCACTCCCCTCTGTCTTATCCAAAGTACCTCTCTTCTTCCCTATCTCCCCCTTGCGTTGTGGTTTTGATTTGCATTTCCCTAGCTGGTGATATTGAGTGTCTTTTCATGTACTCATGACACATTGTATACTAGTCTTTTGAGAAATACTGGTGCCTATTCAGATCCTTTGTCCACTATTTTTTTTCCTTTGTCCACTTTTAATTGAACTATTTGTCTTTTGATTATTGAGTTGTAATGGTCCTTCACATATTCTAGATACAAGTCAATGATCAGCAGTATGATTTGCATGTAGGTTGTCTTATTCTGTGGATTATCTTTTCACTTTCTTGATAATGTCCTTTGAAGCACAGAACTGCTTGATGTTGATGAAACCCAATTTATCTATTTTTTTTTTCTTTTGTCACTTGTGCTTTTGGTATCATATCTAAGAAATCATTGTCTCATCCAAGGTCATGAAGATTTACACCTGTTTTTTTCTCTTACATTTAAGTCTATGATTTTGAGTGAATTTTTCACCATGGCATGAGATAAGGTAAAGGCCCAGCTTCATTCTTTTGAATGTGGATATCCACTTGTTCCAGCACCAGTTGTTAAAGAGATTATACTTTCTTCCATTGAATGATCTTGGCACCCTTATCAAAATCAACTCACCATAGATGTATGGGTTTATTTTGGGGTCTCAGTTCTATTCCATTGATCTATATGGCTATGTTTGTGCCCTACCACAGAGTCTTGATTCCTGTAGCTTTGTGGTAAATTTTAAAATCTGGAAGTGTGAGTCCTTTATTCCTTTTTCAAGATTGCTGCAACCATTTTGGATTTCTAGCATTTTCATATGAATTTTAGGATAAGCTTGTCAATTTCTGCAAAAATAGTGTTATGGTTTATATGTGAGATGTCCCCCAAAAGCTCATGTGTGAGACAATAAAAGAAGGTTTAGAGTGCTCACTTCGGCAGCACATATACTAAAAGAAGGTTTAGAGGTGAATTAATGCTATTCAATGCATAATCAGATGACTTAACTGGGTGATAATTGTAGGCAGATAGGGTATTACTAGAGAAGGTGGGTCATTGAGGGGGGGCGTGCCTTTGAGGTATATATATTGTACCTGGAAAGTAGCATCTCTTTCCTTCCTGGTAGCCATGTCTTGAGCCACTTTTTTACAGCATACTCTTCCACCATGATGTTCTGCCTCACCTTGTGCACAGAGCAATGGAGTTGGCTGTCTATGGACTGAGACCTCTGAAACTGTAAGCATTAAATAAACTTTTCCTCCTCCAAAATTGTTCTTGTCAGGTTTTCTGATCACAGCAGCAAGAAAGCTGACTGAAATAAATAGCTAGATTTTATAGGGATTGCATTGAATTTGTACATCAATTTAGAGAATACTGTCATATTAATAGTATTGACTTGGTTCATGAACATGGGATATTTTTCTATTTGTTTTGATCTTTCATTCTTTCAATGATATAGTGGACAAGCCTTGCCCTTATTTTAAAAATTTTGTTCCTAAATATGTTTTATTTTAAAAAATAATAATAAATAATGGTGCTGAGGATTGAGGCAAGTGTGAGGCAAGTGCTTTACCACTGAGCTATAGCCCCAGCCCAGTATTTTATTCAATGCTATTATAAATAGAACGGTCTTCTTATTTTCATTTTGATCTGTTCATTGGTAGTATATAGAAAAATACAATTCACTTTTACATATTGATCTTATAACCCAAAACTTGGCTGAACTTGCAATGAGGCCTTACTGGATCAGGTTATCTTGAATAGGTGTGTGTGTGTGTGTGTGTGTGTTTACTCCTTGTGATTTTCTGTATACAAGGTTGTATCATCTGCAAGTAGAGATAGTTTTGTTTCTCCCTTTCCAATCTGGTTGCATTTTGGTAGTACTGCAACTCTTCTGATATTTGCCTCTATATTGTTAGATAACTGATTTCCACAGCTATTTCTCAGCTATCAGCTGAGACCTTCTGTATTGACTGCTTGCCAAGAGAATCAAGAGTTTGACTTCCTAACACCAAATACAAGATATCCAACTAACTTTAACTGATCTTTTTCTCCAAGTTCCTTTCTAGATGTATGCTATGGGATGGCTCACAAAGTGAGGTGACCCACTGTAACCTTGGAGTAGCCTTGTCACATGGGTGGCCCTGGGTCTGAAATGGCAGGTAATTGTCTTCCTCTTTACACTCTATTCCACAGGATCCTCCCTGACTCATAATTTCACTTATCTGGTTCATATGAAGGACCCTTCTCAAAGCTGATTTGTCCAAAACTGGCTTCCTGTTTCAGGGGCACATGTTAATAAACTAGGCTTATCCAATGAGATTCTGTCTCTGGATTTATTATTTTTTTATTTTTTAAATAACACGTTTATTTATTTATTTTTATGTGGTGCTGAGGATTGAACCCATGGCCTCGCGCATGCTAGATGCGCACTCTACCACTGAGCCACAACTCTAGCCCCATTTCTGGATTTAGAACCTTAGAGACAGGGTCAGTCAAATGATGATGGGTACATGAGTGACAGTTTGGGCTGTGCTGGTACTAAGGTTAAAGATACTAGTATAGGGAAGCCACAAGGAGGGACAGGGAAGGGTTGGTTGTTACCCTAAGCCTAAGCAATACAAACATGACCCCAGAGGGTAGAAGTAACTGAGATGGCTGGAGGTAAGGAAGTATGGATGGCATAGCATACAGGAGAGAGGGACCTGACAAGAATGGTAAAACTAGTGAGGTCTTCTCTTTCCAACCTCAATGGGTAGGGAGAATTTGAGACAACATGGAGAACACTGAAGCAGGAGCCAAAATCCTTACATTTGGAGTAGCACCAACATTCTGGGAGACTTAGGAAGCCTTTGGATTTGATTTCTGCATTCTGAAATCAGGTCCTCACCCTCTGGACAATGAATGGGACCTTGTTTGGAAAAGGGTCTCTGCAGATGTAACTAGTGAAGGATCTTGCAATGAGGCCTTCCTGGATCAGGTTAGTTCTAAATCCAATGACAGTGTTCTTATAGGAGATAGCACAGGAGACACAGACACAGAGGAGGAGCCACGTGGAGATGGAGGCAGAAACTGCATTGATGGGGCCATAAGCCAAGGGCTGCTTGGAGCCCCAGGAGCTGGGAGAGGCAGGAAGGAACCTTCCCTGGAGCCTGAGGAAGGAGCCAGCCCTGCCTACACCTTCAGACTCAGAAATTTGTGAGAGAAAAATTTTTGTTTTTTTAAGCACCCAATTTGTATTGTTCTGTACTTTGTTGTAGCAGTTGAAAGGAACTCTCAAAGTTACTAATACATATGTACTTCGATGCCTTCATACTTATGCCCTATGTGAAGGTAACACATTTGTGGTCGTGTCAATATATGGAAATTCACAAATAGACAACGCTCCTTCCTCTCTTCTGGATATCTTCACCTCCACCCTCTCTCAGCTATTTGATCCTACAGCCTTGTCCTAGACCTCATCACTGCTGACAGGTGCAGGCCCTGAATCTCAATTTCACAGACCTTTCTTTCCCCCTCTGTCACTCCAGCTCATGGATCTGGTCATGAGGGAGAGGCCTCCTGGTCCCCAGGTCCTGACAGCATCCTATCATGAGGTGGACTTGTGTGGTGTCCTGGGCATACAGCAAGAGAAGGGTCCATAGGAATGGCCCTGTGGCATGGAGCCCAAGAGCTGAAGTATCATGGGAGAAGAGAGCAAAGGCACACCGCTGGTGCTTGGGATAGGTGAAAGCCTCTGGATTCTCTGTTCATTGAAACCGAGCTGCAAGCCTTTTACCAGGAGCTTTCCTGATGTGCTCCAGCTAGAGGATCACAGCTGGATCAGGAGCTGTGAGTGGAGTCATCGTGGATTTGTGGGACAATGGCTTCTACTGAGCCCCTGCTACTCTAGGAGTCTCTGCTTCCTGAGCCAACGAACCACCATGAGCATGCTGCCAGCTGCTAAATAAATCTATTAGAATGATGCATTCAGGAACTAGGGACCCCGTCGCAGGATGGACTCAGGGGTAATCCATGAGACTTGAGTCAAGACGTGTGTATCTGTGGGCTCTGGGTGTGCAGGGTCCTCCACCAGCACCTCCCAAGCCTGGGATCCCGCACCTCCAACCTTCTAGCCCAGCTCCCTCCCTGATGAGCCCTGCACAGAGAACCTAGTTTTGGCATTGACAGTACTTGTCTCCTTCCAGAACTTGGAGGGCACACCCTCTCACTGTCTCCCTGTACCACCTCCATCAAGCACCCCTAGGTCTTTCTGCACTACAGTGTTGCCACCTTGCTGCCGCTGGCCCCTTGACAATGCCCTATGGCTTCTCAGGTCTGAGCTTAAGTGTCTGCATAGAACCCAGGGCCTCCAGAGACCTCACACCACGTGTCCTACCTGCCTACCTCTTTCTCTGCCTTCCAACTTCCTCCACTGGCCAGTCTTTAGCTCTTCTCCATGGGAAGGTTTGCTCCTCAATGGCATAATTGAGAGTCTTTTTTAAAAACAGTTTTGTTTAGGAATAATTCATAAAATTCATCCATTTAAACCAAAATTCAGTGGTTTTAAAATATATTGAATTTTAATATATTAAAATATATTAATCTAATTCCAGGATATTCTCATCAGCCCTCAAAGAAACCCTGCCCCCATTAGCAGTCATCTCCTTGTACCCACACACCAGCCACCCCCAGCTCCTGACAGTCATGCCTTTTTCCCAACTCTGAGGGTTCATCACTGCTGTTCTTAGGGATCTGTTGCCGACCCTAAGTGCTCTCAGCACGTCTTGCACCCCACTCACTCACATACATCATCTTGTGTGTGCCTTGAGCTTGTGCTAAGATTTTCTCTATGGGACTCCTTTTACTTGAATCTGAGAAAGAAAATAATCCCAGGCACTAAATTCACCAAGAAGTGCCAATTCCACCAGTGCCTCCGCTTGTAAGGAATCGTGCACCTTCTCCTATAAAACCAACTCAGACTCACCAGGTGAATAGAGCTGTGTCGTGGCAGCTGGTATGGCTGCTGCAGGCTCACAGCAGGATGGGCCATGATCAGACTGTGGTTTGACAAAGGTCGCTCTGTCTGGAGCACAGAGTTGGGGTGGGGGAGGAGGGTGAGGCTGCTGAAGGGAGACCTTGTCTGCTTGTGGTCACGGCTGTGTTCCCCAGCACCAGGCCCTGGGCCTGGCTGAGCAGGCACTCACACACTCAGTGTGGGTGGGATGAATGGGAATGGAGATGGGGATATGTGGGTCTGGGGTGCAGGTGCCAGGCTTGGCCTGTGGGCGGGTAAGTTTAGAACTCATTGTCCCTTCATGGGCATTGCAGCCACTGGGGTATATGAAGAGAGATGCATTCTCCAATGGGCAAGGTCTGGGCAGGGGGAGGTCCAGCCTGGGAAAGAGTGGCCAGGAGGGTAGAAAGGGAGCCAGGAGAGTAGGGTCCTGTAATGCATGAAGAGAAAGTGTTGGCAGGAGGGAGTGTGTTGTGGTCACTCTGCAGGAACAGGGTGGACCCTGTCTGTTTGAAATTCAACTGACTGTTGGCACCACCCCCAACACTCCCAAGAGGATATTGAAAATATCATCACTCCTAAGATGAGGCCCTCTGGGGTGAGCAGACAGCCTCCCAGGCTGTGAATGAGAGGGCAAGGAAAGGAGACTGGCAGAGGTCTTCTCAGCACCAGGGATGGGGCCAGGGCAAGGGCTCCCATGCGTGGCTTGAACTTTCCACTGGTGTTGAGGCTTTCTTATAGGTTTTCCCAGATGCAGGGCAGAAGGGAAAGAAGGAGAGCAAGGCTCAGGAAGTTGCTAGCAGTTACACATCCAACTATGGAGCCTGGCTCTACTACACAGGCGTCAATTGCAAATGAGGGCTGCTGGCAGGAGGCAGTGGGACTGTGCAGGTCCCTGCAATGGAGAGACTGTGGCATGCAGTGAAGGCAGGGGCCACAGTGGAGGGGCTGTGGAGTCCAAAGACACGGTGGCTTCAGAGATGTGGAGTGGACAAGAGAGGAAGGACAGGGAGGGAAGACAAAGAGGGGACTGCAGGGCTTGCACAGAGATGCTGGTGGAGAGCTAAAGAAGAAGCAGGGCTGTCAGGTGAAGAGAAGTTTCCAAGGATTGTGATGAGGCTCCTTGCTGAACAGCTGCCAGGAGGCAGGTGAGGCAGGACAGTGCTGCGTTTTGAAGAGCACCAAGGCTTGGTGGGGGGGCTCTGCCTGTGCACAGTCTGCCCTGTGCTTCCTCCTTTGCGCTTCAGCCTCAGAGTCAGATTCCTTGAAATGAGTCATTCAGCCATTTGATAATAGCACCATTGTGAAGAGGTGGCTGTGACTTAATCAATGTAGAGGGCATGTGGTGAGGGTTAGATAAAGAAGTGCTGGCAAGGATGATATAATCTCTTCTGATTGTGACTGTCCACCCCACCTTTGTTGAGCAGCAAAAAAAGATGCTGGGCCTGGAGATGAGACCCAGGCGTCAGCCCTCAAGGAGCTCACTGTCTGAGCCAAGGATGAGGGATCTAGGGGGATTAGAGGGGAGATACCACATTTGGGATAATAGTGACAGGTGGCAGGGAATTGAAGGCCCATACAGTGGGTGTGGCTTGTCAGTGGGACAGGAGGGACTGCCTAGAGGTTTGCTGACTGTGATTGGTGGCTCGTGAATTATTAATTCATCAACCACTGTGCAGAGGCTGCTTGCCAGGAGAGTGCCCTGTGACCCAGGGCTTTAAAAATTCATGTGTTCATTGAGTCATTCCCTTGAATCACATTCACAGGCCCCTCTTGCTTGCTGAGCCCACACTCTTCACACCACAGAAGGCCCAGGGGAGAAGGAGGAGTTCCCACAGTGCTGTTTAACCAGCAAGCCCAGAGGCAAACCCAGCATGTGGACAGGATGGGAGGGTCAGTGGGCCCAGGACCAGAGGGAAGGGCCATATGATTTGGAGTGTATATGTGTGCACACGCATGTTTTTATTTTTTCTGTGTGTGTGTGTGCGCGAGTACGCGCACAGGGATGCATGTTGTATTTGTTTGTGTGCATATGTAGTGTGAATGGATGTGTGGTAGAGGTGGGGTGAGAAGCCCTTTTAGGGAGCATGGACTTGAACCTGCCAAGTTTAACAGCAGTTTGCTTGTCCCAGGACACTGGTGGAACACAGGACCTGGCCTTGACCATGAGGCTGAATGGAGACAGGTGTTCTGGGCACTTCCTGGTTTTCAGCCTCAGGCTGTGAAGAGGGTGGGATTGCTCAAAGCCTGAGAAGAGACAGATGTGACAGAATGCCCAAGGCAGTACAGATGTCAACAACACAGGGGGCTGGGAGCCCTAGAGACACTCAATTCACTCATACATGTGCCCTTCTATGCACATTCACCCCAGAGCAAGTTGGGGAGAAGCATGTGGGGCAGAAATCCTTTCACCAGGCAAAGACACTAAGATGGGAGACCAACTCCTTTGGGGAAGCTGCCTGAGACCCTTGTCATGTATTTCAGCCAGTTTTGCATCACTATGACCATAAGGCCTGACAACATAGAAAAGGAAAAGTTTATTTTGGTTCATGGCTCCAGAGATTCAGTCCATGGTTACCTGACTCCATAGCTCTGGGCTCAAGATGAGGCAGAACATCATGGCAGAAGGGTGTGGTGGAGAGAATCAGCTCAGGCATGGCAACCAGGTAGCAGAGAGCTTCGCTCATCAGGGACAAAGTATTAACCCCAAAGGTCCACCCCTCATGACCTACTTCCACCAGTCACCTCCTACATGCTTACAATTACCACCCAATTAAACCCACTGAAGGAATCAGTGGGTTAATCCACTGATTAGATTACACCTCTCATGATTTAATCATTTCATCTTTAAAAATTCTTGCATTGTTTCACACATGAGCTTGAGGGGAACTTTTCATGTCTAAATCATAACATCATGAGAGAAAAAAATGGTGAGACCTAAGGCTGGCCAGTCAACAGGGTGACTGTGCAAGGACTGGCATGTCAGACTTTCCCCTGAAGTGAAGGATCCCTGGACTGTGCTAGGAAGGGCCAGGGCCCTTCCAGCTTCAAATTTTAGGAAGCTTACTCTGGCAACTGGTGTCATGGGCTGAATGGCAGTCCCCCCAAATATGTCCATGTCCTAATGGACATGTGAATGTGACTTTATTTGGCAAAGAGTCATTAAGGATGTAGTGAAGATAGGAATCTTTTTTTTCCCCCAGTGGATTTTTGATCTTTAATTTTAAATGTGCCTGAGCTACAGTTTCAGGAATGTGAAAAAAATGAGAATAGGAATCATTCAGGGAGCCAGGAATGGTGGCACACACCTGTAATTCCAGCTATTTGGAAGGCTGAGGCAAACTGGAAGTTCAAGGACACCCTGGGCAACTTAGTGAGACCCTGTCTCAAATAAAAAAATAAAAAGACTGGAATGAATCTGGCATTATTGACTAATGAAGACAGGGATCTTGAGAGGGGGTCATCCTGGCTAGATCCCATGACAGTTGTCCATATAAGACACAGATGAGAAGACAGAATCACACAGAGGGGAGAAGGCCAGGTGAAGATGGAGGTGGAGATTAGAGTGATGCTGCCACAAGTCCAGGAACAACTCAGGCTACAAGAAGCTGGAAGAACAAGGAGGAATCCTCTCTTAAAGCCTCTGGAGCAAGCACATCCCTGCTGACCTCGATTTCAGACTTCTAGCCACCAGAATTTTGCTGTTTTTAGCCACCTGGTCATTTGTTACAGCTGCCCCAGGACACTTAGCCAGTGATATTGAGAAAAGATATAGTGGTGCCAAGGAAGGAGATTGAGGTTGGACAAGTTGGATAGGTAGGAGGTGGAGATTTCTACAGCATCATGAGATAGAATCACCTAGGCAGAAGGGCCTAGGGATCAGCAGCTTTTTCTTCTCTGCATTCTCAGTGGTCTCCAATTATTGTAATTTTCTGAATGTGTCAGAATGACCCAAGTGACTGTCTCTAGCTTGGGCGTTCCTTTGGTGCTCTCTGTCCCTAACACCTGATGCACAGTTTCTTGCTTGTGGAAGACACGATTGAAATATAGGATGGTAAATATGTGAGTTTGATAGTCAACATCCTTTCAATATTTATTAAGCTACTGTGTGCCAGGCTTGAAAAGTGAGCAAAAACTACATTCCTAACAGATGCGTGGTGCCTGTTAGATCCAGACAAATGCTTCCTTTAGAAAAGGTCCTCCTCACATTTTGCGACAGTCTTTCCATCAGGTCTCATCTGCATGTTTGAACACTCTTGCAAATCTGGATTTGGGTTTTACAAACACTAACATCTCCCATTAGTGGCAGCTGCCTATTCAGACACTGATGCCTCAAAAGGCACGCTCATAAACGCCCTTAGCCGTGTTTGGCAGATGCTACAGCTCTCCCTGTCCTAAGCCATGCTGGGCCACTAGCCAGGGCGATGCCTTAGTCGTAATGCGGGGACTGGCCGCTAGGGTGTGTGGAGGTGCCCTCCTGCCCCAACCCTCATTCCATGACCTCGCTGAGTTCTCGCTGAGTAGCACGGTCGGTTGCCACTCCCTGGGACAGAACTTGTGTCTCCCACAGGCAAAGCATGACTTTCCCAGGGGCGTGACTTGGACGCCTAAATCCGGCAAGTGGAGTGTGGAGGGGGTGTGTCTCCAGGGGGCGGGGCGTGCGCCTCCCCCGACTGGTTGTACGGTGTCCGGAGGTGAGCAGGCGCGCAAGGAGGCCTCCAGGAGGTGTCGACCTCTGCGCCTGCGCCTGCGCTTGCGCACTTATCTGAATCGCCTTCCTTTGCGCAGCCGCGCTCACCTGAGGAGGCGTGCCGGGGCGGGGCCTACGGGGCGGGGCGGCCGCGCCCGCCGCGAGGACCCCCCCCGGAGCCGGCCTCGGCGCGCCGGGGGCGCTTCTCCTTCCTCTGGGGGGTCGTGGGCGGGGCCTCATGGAAACCGTTCGCCCCGAGAGCTTCGAAGGAGGGGCAGTGGCGCCTGGGGCCCAGGGGCGGCCGGCGCCGGAGGCAAGGGTGCACTTCCGAGTAACGAGGTTCATCATGGAGGCAGGTAACCGCCGCCAGGGAAAGGGCAGTTCCTGCATGGACGGGGCATGGAAACCGGGGTTCGCGGAGCTGTACAATCACAGCGCCCAGCCTGCAGGCCGTTGCTTTGCAGAGAAAGCGCGGCTGGGCCAAGGGAAGAGGCCAGGCCTTGCCAGCGTGACCCGCCTTAGCGGACGCTGGGAGGTCTGCTCAGGACTGAGGGCCTCTGCCTTTCCGGTCTGCCATGTGTACCAGGCATTGAGATGCGAGGGAGGCCCTGGTATCCCCCTTGCACAGAAGAGCGCGCAGGCCCAAAGAGCGGATGTGGTTAGGGACTGGACTAGGCGGGGCCCGAGTCTGAGAGCCCACTACTCTGTAGTGTCCGGCACGCCTTCTGCCACGCCTTCCGCCACGCCTATCCCTGCATGCTAGAAGATTGGCACTTGGTCTCTAGGAGCCTTTTGCAGCATGCTTTTGGGCATCCACGATGCAGCTAGAGTTCTGAGTCTTGGCTAAATCTACCATAGTGCTGGGCAGCCAGCTTCCAGAGTGATGCAACTAAGCCACAGGGATTTCTATAGAAACACTTTTTCTCTTTCAGTAGTATCTTGTTAATCTGGCTAACAATTATTTCCTTGACACTATGTGTACTTCTTGGAGCACAGGCTTGGGCACGTGTGCTTTCAAGTCAGTGTGGTTCAGAGGGTCTGAGGAAATGGCCTCAGACCTGCTAATCCCAGTGATTTGTAAATTTACAAGAGTTGTAGAGTTTATTAAGGAAAGATGTGTTGCCCCCCTCCATCTGGCTACCTTCCATCTGCTCAGACGGTCAGGCTAGTAACACTACCTTATCTCACATTTTCTGGAATGAGATCCCATGTAGGAATTATCTGATTTTTAGACCTTAACATACTCTTTAGGTGTTTTCGAAGGGCTGCTTTATAAGCATCGTATATACCATTGCCCTTTGTAGAAGCTACATACTGGTTCCCTGAAGATGTCCCTGTCCTAATCTCTGGGACATGTGAATGTCATATAGCAAAAGGGACTTTGCAGATGCAGTTAAGGACCTTAAGATGGGGAGATTATCCTAGATTATTGGGGGTGGGCCTATTTTCACCACATCTGTCCATACAAAAGAGAAGCAGTGGGGGTCACAGAGGAGAAGGCCATATAGCAACCAAAGCAGTGTTAGAAGATGCTGTGTCACTAGCTTTAAACATGGAGGAAGGGGCCAGGAGCCAAGGAATGTGGGAGGCCCCTAAAGCTAGAAAAGGCAAGGAAACAGATTCTTTCCTGTATCTTCTAGAAGGAACCAACCCTGATGACACCTTGACTTGCCCCCTAAGTCTCATTTTTAACTCTGATCTCCAGGACAGGAAGAGCATAAGTGTATGTTTTCTCAGCCACTGAAATTAGTGGTTATTTGTTACAGTATCCTTAGACAGTATCTGCCTTCTTAGATAGAGAATGCTGAGAGCAGTCTGATTATTTACTGGTTGCTCTCCACATCATCTATTAACTTTCTCTTGTTAATCTAGTCATTGCAAATTGGTTTTGGTTTTGGGACCCAGCACATTAATTCCCTTTGGAACTGTTTAGAGGGTGAGAGGGGAGAGGCTAAGCCCTGACCCCTCCACTCTACTCCACTCCATCTGTGATTTTTTTTAATATTTATTTTTTAGGTGTAGATGGACACAACACAATGCCTTTATTTTTATGTGGTGCTGAGGATCGAACCCGGGTCCCGCCTGTGCTAGGCGAGTGCTCTACCGCTAAGCCACAATCCCAGCCCCTTCATCTGTGATTTTTGAGTTCTGCTCACTTCTCAATGAGTTGGACTCCTTCTCTGGTGCATGTCCATGGCCATAAATGTTGCTTTTTCTCTTCTCTGCCTGTGGTTGCTCTGATCAGCTTGCTTTTCTGACCATATCTGTGGACTAGGAAACCAGTGGTGAGAGTAATGTTTAACTATAACACTGGAATGTCTAGCATTTTTTGATGCCCCCCCCCAGGGCTTTTACCTCCTGTCTTCCTAACAGGATTTTTGTTAGGTGGGTTGTGGGGTGAGTAACCTCCAGCTCAGTGCCTGCTTGGGTGAAAACAGATACACAACAGTCCTTGGTCCTTTCCAAGCTTCTGTGCAGAAGCCCATATGCCAGTTGGTAACTGAGCAATAGTCAGAACCTTTGCTTATTGGGTTGGTCCTACCCACACTATTGGTTTGCAGACCATAGTGTGGGTAGGACCTGGGGCCTTGTCAGAAGTGCACAGTCTCAGAGCCCCAGTCTTCCTGAAGGGCATCTGCATTGCAGTCTCATCCCCAGCATCTTTGCTAACCTTCTGGAGTCTGAGAATTCTGGGTACCCAGCAAGAGACTGAGCAGCAAGGAGTGGCAAGGCTAATTGTTCTTGGTCTTCTCTGCTTAGGGTGTGCACCCTTAGGGCCTATTCCAGCAGCTCCCTCACTTGAGCAGTGTGTGAATGAGCATTGGACTGAAGGATTCTCCTGCCTGCTTTCTCTCTGTAGGTGTCAAGCTAGGGATGCAGTCCATTCCCATTGCCACTGCTTGTACCATATACCATAAGTTCTTCTGCGAGATCAACCTGGATGCCTATGACCCTTATCTGGTTGCCATGTCTTCCATTTATTTGGCTGGCAAAGTAGAGGAGCAACACCTGCGTACTCGGGACATCATCAACGTGTCCAACAGGTACTGGTGTCCTGGTTGAGGTGTTTGGGAGGGCTTCCTGCTGTTCACCTGGCAGGGGCAGAAAATGCTTTCTTGGGCCTGCTGCCCAGGTACCAGCTTTCAGGCTCAGAAGGAAGCAATTGAATGGCTTGACCCAGTGTCCGAAGCACTAGCTGCAAAGGCAGGAAGGAACCTGGGGTCAGGAGCCCAGGGGCCTCTGGGAGGGAAGCTTGGCCACATTATGGGAAGCCTCAAAAGCTAACCAGGGTGGAGGTAGGTTGAGCAGAAGGAGCTTGGAGAAGAATGTCAGAGAAGAGTTATCTGTTGTCCTGGACAGGACAGAGGGAGATGGCTGAGGGCAGAAGAGCATGGAAGAGAACCTTCTTGGTTGGATTGTGGGGCCCAGCAGGCCTGAGTGGCCTGGAGGGGGGGATTATGGACCCAGCAGGGCAGTCATCATATTTAGGATATTTAGGTGGTGTAAGAACCTGAGTCCCAGGTGCCCAGGGGTCAAGGGGGAGGTGGGTTGCACAGCTGGGCCAAGCAGTTGTATTGCTGCTGGGAAGGACACGGGGGCCTATCCATTTAGGCTGCACCAAGGCCCCAGGGGGCTGGGTGGCCAGGAGACAGACATGAAATTTATGGAAAGTTACTGACTAGCTGTGCGTCATGGGCCTTTCCAGGAACTGTAATTAATTAGGAAGAAAACTATTTTGTTCTTTTTTTTAATAAACAGGTAACGGAAAAAGCACTCCCTACCCCCTAAGCCTGACAGGTTCACGCTGTACAGGGAGAGACTAAGATAAAAACAGGCACGGAGTGAGAGAGTGCGGCTGGAGTCCACCCATAATTGCATGGCCCCCAGCAGGGAGGAGCAGTAGAAGGGGAAATTGTGTGGAGCCCTAATTAGATGTGGGCACAGGGGGCCCAGGGTTCTGCAGGGATCATGGAAAACGAGTGAGCAGTGAGGAAGGATGAGTCACTGGCAGAGAGTTCTGAGCATCTGAGTGTGAACTCTGTTCACGTACATCTTGGGGATCTTGCGTAGGTGGAAGCGTTGTGGACATACAGGGTGTAAATAAGGACAGAAAGATCTGGAAGAAAGGAAAAATAATCCAAGAAATATAAAAGTGAAATATGTTGCCTTTCAGAATACATGTTTCCTAGGCTGTTTATGTGCATTCCTTGGGCTCTAAGAGCAAGCCTTGGGTGCTGTACCTTAGGTGAGGAAGAGTCTCCCCAACGCTATACTACCCAAGACTAGGCATGCTAAAGCTTCTGCTTCCTTTGGAGTCATTGCACAAACCCAGTCTTAGCTCTTGATAATCTTGCTGAATGATGGTGGATGGCCCATTGGACTAAAACTCGGAGCCAGCTTCTTTCCTCAATGCCTCCAGTTGCCATTGTGTACACTAGATGTGTAGATAAAGAGTCATTTTATAAAAACAGAAATAAAGTGACCCCATGTTAATATACTGGAAGAAACTGTAGGTTATGCTTGGACATCATATGACTTCAGTGCTTGGAACACTGGAAGCTGCCCCATTGCTTGGGAAACATGTCTCTTGCCACTGTAAGCATTGCAATTCCTCCACACAGGTACTTTAACCCTAGCAGTGAGCCCTTGGAGCTGGACTCCCGCTTCTGGGAGCTCCGAGACAGTATTGTGCAGTGTGAGCTCCTCATGCTGAGAGTTTTGCGCTTCCAGGTCTCCTTCCAGCATCCACACAAGGTACGTGCATGCTGGGGAAACTGACAACTATTTCTAGAGACTGTGAGGACTTTGTTCCATTGCCTGAAAGCATGTTTCTTCTAATGTCTGAGGGTATAGCAAGCAAAGAGCAGAAGGGAACCAGAGCTTCTGATTCTACACGCAGCAGTGGCTCAGCCAGCCTCCCTTACCCCAATCCTGGAATCTTCTGGGGCAGGTCTTATCTCAGCTGCCCCCTTTGTGCTTGCTCATCTGTGCCCACAGGCTGGGACTTGTGTGGCTCTCGGAAACCATGTTTCACGGAAACCACTACCCATCTAGATGGAGTGCTCACTGAGCCTCTGAGAAGGGCTGGTTTTATAACCTGCCAAAGTCCCTTTTCCTGTGAGTTACTATAGCATCCAGCTCAGCTGTGCTTAGAAATCCATGAGGAAAGCCAAGTTGCTGAGTCCTAGTGGTACCCTTTTAACTTCTAGGGGCAACAGAAGTCTAACAGAAGACCATTACAAGCAGCAGCACAGGGGAAGGCCCACTCTTAGGAGCACTTGGATGTGCCATTGTGGTACGTCAGCTCTCTGCGCAGGCTGCTGGAAGGATAGCCTGCAGAGAGTGGGGCTTAGGGCTCTATACTAAGACTTCTCTTCATTTTTAAATGGGATTTTTATTGATGTAATTATAAATTCCCATGCAGTTGTATGGAATAATCTAGAACAATCCCATGTGATCTTTGCCTAGCCACTCCAGTGGGACCCCTTCAGTGTCACAGCCAGGATGTTGATACTGATACAGTCTACTGGTTTTATGAATATTTAGTTCTGTATTATTTTATCACATGACCATTACAGTCCAAAACAACTCCATCCATACAAGGATCCTTTGGTGCCCTTTTAAAATTTCATGCTACCCTTTCACTCCCCTCCCTTGCCCTGGAAACCTATGGTCTTGGATTTTTACACAGTAGTTTTTTGTCATCAGAATACCTGATCAGCATCCCAGGGGAGGGTGAGAACTGTGCTGGCAGCTGTGGGGTGGGGTTGTCAAGGTGACAAGACTTGGGAACAGTGTTCTGGCCTGTGGCCCCTTCCTCTTCCTCTAGGCAGATGAGAATCTCAGTAATATAGGTCACCCCTCCAGGATGTGTCTGGGTCATATGTGTGCTCAAGCTGCCTAAGTGCTTGCCATGATCTTTATGCATTGCATGGGGTTTAGGCTGACCTCCCAACTGGGAGGTCATGGAGACATGGGAGTTGAGGCCAACACTACTTTATGGTCTTGACACAAACTGGAGAAATGCAGTCTCTAGTCTCTAATCCTCCTGAAAGCGGTAGCCTCCTGAGAGGCTGGGCACATAAAATGCAGACTAGTCCTCTAGTCTGCAAGTAAAGGCACTGCTTGCTGGAGCACTGGGCCCCAGATGATTTCTCATGGTGGATCGAGCAGGGTCCTGGGATCTAGGGTGTTGCTGTGGGGATGGCATTCAAGAATGGCCTGAATAAGTTCCCCCAGAGCTATGTCTGGAGAAAGAGAGTGGCCAGGCATGTGGAGACAGGGGTGGGGGTGAGATGGTTCTAGAGCATGCCCAGTATATTCCAGCATGGTGGGAGGGTGGACTGGGAGATGAGGTCAGAGAGGGAAACAGTGCTTGGTGACCAGCAGAAGGCTTTGGGGCTTTTCCTAAATGACATGATGTCATTGGAAAGTTTAAGCAGTGAGGTGGAATGATTTGGAATGATTATGACTGCTTATGGAGAGAGGGTGAAGGGACCACAGTACAGCGATGAAGAGTTGGGTTATGGGGGGGCCGAAGCCCTAAAGGCAGACTGGCTGATGTCTGTGTCTTTACAGTACTTGCTCCACTACCTGATTTCCCTCAAGAACTGGCTGAATCGTTACAGCTGGCAACGGACCCCCATCTCCGTCACGGCCTGGGCCCTGCTGCGTGACAGCTACCACGGGGGACTGTGTCTGCGGTTTCAGGCTCAGCACCTAGCTGTGGCAGTGCTCTACCTGGCTCTGCAGGTCTATGGAGTCGAGGTACCTGCTGAGTCTGAGGCTGAGAAGCCATGGTGGCAGGTGAGGTAGCCACTCAGTGTGTTGAATTGTGCCCCCTTTTCAGAAGTCCTTCTAACTGGGCATTCACCCATTTTCTTTCTGTTAATTGTCCTTGATGAAAGACATGGGCCACTTGGAATTTTTTTTTTTTTTTTTTGATACTGGGGATTGAACTCAGGGGCACTCGACCCCTGAGCCACATCCCCAGTCCTATTTTGTAGTCTCACTGAGTTGCTTAGTGCCTTGTTGTTGCTGAGGCTGGCTTTGAACCCACGATCCTCCTGCCTCAGCCTCCCGAGCTGCTGGGATTACAGGCATGTGCTGCTGCGCCCAGCCACTTGGTAATATTGAAGCTTAAAAATACTCTGTTATAATCATCTTCCCTTTGGCACTCTTGCCATTTGGTGATAGATCATTTGAATGAACATGGCCTTAGTTGCAGTCTTGGGCCAAACACACCCTTAAGATCATGTTGGGGTAAGAGCACCTGTGTGGACAGAAGTACTGCTTCACGTGTGGTCTTCTCAGGGAGTTTCACGTAACAGGGATATAGTGGCCTTGCTCCGTTGGAATCAGATGGCAGCAGATGGGGCTACCACTTCCTGGCCCTGTTCTCTGAGGACATCTGGTGGGCATGGTCATCCTGTCCCTTGACTGCTGGATCTGCAGTGCCCTCCCTTGCTTCCCATTGTGCTGGCCCTCCTCCATTTTGCTTTCTTTCTACTCTGTCTTCACTAGTTATAAACTTCACTTGATGTACCAGCACCACCTCCATATCTCATGCTCAGCCCTGCCAAGAGGAGTACCGGCTGCCCTGGCCCAGCACAGCCAGGAAGTAGCCCTATCACAAGGCTGTTTTCTGGGCATTGCACTCACCCAGTAATTGCTCAGCCTGGAAAGAAGTTGCCATTTTTGGGATGGCAGACACATGTTCACCCAGCTCTTCTTAAAAGTCTGTCACACTTGACTTCACCTTTTCTGGATGGCTCAGAGCTGCATACACCAGGAGCTTCCAGAATCCACACCACTTTGGGCTGGTGAAGTGTGAGTTGCCTTGGGATGAGCTGCTCCCGGTGAGGCCCCGGCTGCATGGGTGCATGGAAGCTCACATCTGATATTTGAAACACTTTTCCTCCTCATGTGCTCTTAGCTGCTACTTTTTTCCATGATTGCTTCTGATACTTGTTGGCCATGGGTTCAGCACAAGAGCCTTCCCTATGGGAAGCCAGCCTGTACTGTGTGTGCCAAGGCTATGTGCCAACAAGATGAGTGGGGATGGCAGTAGGCTCAGAAATGCCTCAGGCTATCACACAATGTTGCTGAAAGTTCCATAGCCAGAGCCACACCCAGGCCATCCATGCTTAGGAAGTTGATGTCTCCCACAGGTGGAGTCAAGCCACTAGGTCTTCTTGGTTCCAGAGGCCAATAGTGTCTCACCACTGGACTTGGAGATGTGATCAGATGCTGTAGGGTTTGTCACCTACCCTTGACTGTTTTCTTAATTTGTGGTGACAAACACATAAGATAAAATGTACTATCTTCACTTTTTTTTTTTTTTGAGGGGGTGGTGTACTAGGGATTGAACCCAGGGGCATGCTGCCACTGAACTATATTCCCAGTCCTTTTTATTTTATTTTTTGAGACAGGGTCTGTCTGAATTGCTGAGGCCATCCTGGAACTTGCCATCCTCCTGCCTCAGCCTCCTGATTCTCTGTGATTACAGGCACGCTCCACCATGCCCAGCCCTTTGTCATTTTTAAATGCAGTTCAGTGATATTAATCACATTAACATAGCTGTGAAACTGTCACCACTAACCACCTCCAGAACTCTTTGATGCAAAAGGGAAAACCTGTCGCCGTTAAACAGTAACTCCTTGTTCCTTCTCTCCAGCCCCTGGCACACATCATTCTACTGTCTTTAGATTTGACTGCTCTAGGGATCTTCTATGTATGGAATTGTACAATATTTGTATTGTTGTGACTGGCTCATTTCACTGAGTATCATCAGGTCCTCAAAGATCATCCGTGTTGAAATATGTGTCAGGTTGGATAATATTCCATTGTAGGGATGGACCACATTGTATTTATCCATTCATCTACTGATGCATACTTGAGTAGCTTCCACATTTTGGCCTTGGATACTTTTTAATAGTCATCTGTCAGGAGTGCATGGGTAGCAGAGCCTAACAAGCAAGCCTGTATTTCTCAATACGGAACCCAGGGTGGCAGCTGTGCTTCGTAAGCCAGGGCCTGGAACATTTCCAGGTCACTGTCTCCCATCTGAGGTTGTAGGCCCTAGGATATGGAGGGGCCTACCTTTGGGGGTTTTGAAAAGTGTGGACTCAGGTCCAGTTTTTGCCTTGATTCAGCCTAAGGCCTTGACCTTCTTAGTATCTTGGTTCCCCAGTGCAGGATGACTGTGGTATCCTACCAGGTTGCTTTGCTTTTTAACTTCCCTTGCAGTCAGGGATCCCTCAGAGCACCCTCAGGCTTGATTTGCTGGGAGAGTATGCACTGAGTACTGTCACCCAGGAAGCTCACTTGGTCCCTTGTGTTTAGGATTTTTACTGGAGTTGGTCTTGGAGGAACCCTTGTGGCTGACCTGGGTGGTTCAGGCACCAGGCACCCCAAAGTCCATCTAGTTCCATGTGGCCCAAGGCCCCCACTTGCATCAAGGCATCAGCATAGATTACCTGGCTTGGGCCCTAAAACCCTGGTGAACCAGACATGCTCATCAGGCAGGATGTTCAAGGGCCTTAAAGGTCATCCTCTAGGAGTCAGGCAGGACCCAGACTCAACTTTGGGATGTTCAGGCTTTGGGCTTGTAAGTTTGTTCTATACTGTATCTCCCCCTTAGTTTCGGCCCCTTAAGGATTATCCTCAGTCTTGGGAGCACTCCTGTGCATTCAATCTGGATGTCTGTTTTAGTTGTTCCTTAGGCTGGGGGTAGGGTCCAAGTTACTTAGTCTACTGTTTTTGGAAATAAGACTTCTACCCTTTCCTCTTGCCAACATCCTTGGAGACCCTTGATTTAAGAAAGACCCAGATAGGAGGGAGGAGCCTATGCTCTGGGCCCAGTTCTGTCTCCACCCCTGTGGGTGATCTTGGCCAAGTCCTTTATCATGCCCAGGTTGAATGATCTATAAGGCCTCTTCCATCTGGAATGTTCTTTGCTTTGTATAGTCTTTGATCAGCCTCAGTAGGCTGGAGCTTAACTGGTTGACTGGAGAGTCACCATGGTCTGTTTTTTTCCTTTTTTGTTTGGTTTTGGTATTGAGGACTGAACCCAGGGATGCACTATCACTGAACTTCATCTTGAGCCCTTTTATTTATTTTTAAACTTTTAAACAGAGTCTTGCTAAGTTGCCCAAGCTGTAATCCTGCCTCAGCCCATGGCGGCACTAGGAGAGCATGCGCTACTGTGCCTGGCAAGCCACCATCGTCTGGATAGCCAAGTCCCCATGTCCCCTGCCCTGACCGGGAAATGCCCTTCTGTGATAGTGGATGGTGCCTTGCTTAACACAGAGGGAGTCTAATTGGAGCCTGTTTTCCTTCTCCTTTCTAGGTGTTTAGTGACGACCTTACCAAGCCAATCATTGATAATATTGTGTCTGATCTCATTCAGATTTATACCATGGACACAGAGATCCCCTAAGGCCCTGGCCCAGGCCTGCCCAAAGAGAAGCCCAGGATGGTCGGCTGCCTGGGGACGGTGCCACCACGTCGCTGTGACGGCCGGTCCCCAGAGGACCAGCTGGGAGGACTGGTTGTGCTGCTGGAGATGGGCTGGTGAAGGCGATGACATGCTGCCGCTCTGACTGTCCCCAGCAGCCGCGGTCCAGATGATGCTGGGAAGTGCACCTCCAGCGGGCAGGCTGGGAGTGCACAATGTGCTGCTGCCCTGGGGTGGCTGCAGCTGCTTTTGTCCTTTGAGAGGACTCTTAACTGCAGTTGCGATGTGATATCACTGGCAGGAAAGTTGAAGAACAGATGAGACTGTACCCTATGGATTTTGTAAAGCCAGATTTATAGAAAGTATGAATGTGCAACATAGATGGAATTTTATTTTGTGTAATAAAAGATGATGCAAATCAACAGAGACCCTGTCTTTGCTCTGCACCTGTGCTGTCCTCAGGGTCTCATGGGGGTTGGCAGAAACTTGATTTTCCCTTGACATGCTCCCCAGATAGAGTGCCCCTTGTGCTCCAGGGTGCACTGGAACCCTGCAGCCTGGGAGGTGGCCCACTCGGGCTGAGAGCACAGCCCATCTTTGGGGAGGGTCACTGGTATTCAGGAAAACCAGACGTGATCCCAGTGTAGCGGGAAGTCCTAAGGTAATGTTTATGTTGAGACAGCCAGTCTAGAAGGGGAATCTGAAGAGATGCCAAGGCGTGGCACCCTGTGACTCCCCACTCAAGTCCTTTCTTCAGAAAGGCCAGCTTTTGGATTTGTGAGCAACCCGCCCGGCACTTGCTCCCTCAGTCCCCCATTGGGCTCGATGCATGTTGAGCACATGGTGGCTGCTTCCCCACATTTGCCAAGTTGTTACCATAGGGGAGTAGGATCTGGTACCCACAGGCCTCTGAGCCCTGGGAATGCCTGGAGTCATACATGGGGCTCCAGGTGAGAGCTTCCTGTTAGCTGGGCTGTACTCATCCCTGGTGGGAGGCAAAGGGAATGGTTGCATAGTAGTGGTAGGTCAGCCAAGGAACTTGCTTAGCTTTACAGAGTAACCATGTTATCTGTCCCCAGGGTAAGGAAGCTGAGCAAATGTCACAGCCCTCCCCAGTGGGCTGACCTGGCATCTGTTTGAGACCAAGTGGTCATGCTACGATGTTTATCGAGCAGCTGCTGTGTACCGTCTCAGCTAAGAAAGCAGGCGAAACTCCTTGCCCATCTTTTAGTGTAGAAGAGGAAATTGCTAAGGAACAACTCTCCTGAGTGCTTTGGGGCACAGTGTAGTTGCTCACCACACAGGCTTTTGAGGCAGCCTTTCTGGATTCTTCCAGATACAAATGTAGCCTCCTTTGTCACCAAGCCTTGTGCTGAGAGAGCCTCAAGAGGCATGTGGAGAGGGTGAGGCCTCTAACTTTCCTTCTGGGTGTGCTAACAATGATGAGCCTGACAGGAGTCCTGTACTTCTGTCAGAATGGAAGAAGATCCATCTGCCACCAATTTAGAGATGTACCATTGACTTGTTTGGGACGCACAGGCAGCTTTTCAGGTGAGCCAGAAAAGGGGAGAGGAGGTGTGCACACTGAAACCCACTGCCTCTGCTGGCTGCCCAGGACTCTGGCCAGGTGTCCTGGACAGTGACCTCCAAAGTTGCATCCTCATCCCCATCTCTCCTTTTCTCATTGCACCCTGGCTTCTTAAGATGCCGGGCTCTTTGCAGTTGGCTTCCTTTATTGCCCCTGCCCTTTGCCTTCATGTATTTTTTGTTTTTCCTCAGTCTTTAGACTTGGATGAGAGGTTGCTCCAGACGGGTCTGGTGGTACTTCCTCTGGGCTCTGCTGTCCCTAGAATACCGTTTTTCCACTGTGTAATTTCTGCAACTGTCCAGTGTGACTGGAGCCCCTGGAAGGTAGCGGCAGTAACCTAGACCCAGGGCTCAGGGCAGGGGTTCTGAGCACTAAGGGGAGGAGGACAGCCCAGGTGGCAAACCTTCAAGGATAGACCAGGGCTGCAGACTGTCCTTTCTGCCTTCTATTTGCCAAGCACCTTGCCTGTCCATTGATGGTGCACTGCTCTTGGCCAATGCTTATTGCTGACTTAAATGGGCTTCAGACACATCAAAAGTATAGGCCCAGGCTGCCTTGATGGAGTCCAAAACTTGAGGGGACCCCAAGGAATTAAAAGCCTCTCCGAAGGTCTAGCCCTCCCCTGTGGACTGAGAGGGCTGGATGATGGGGCATATCCAGACCCCCTAGGAAGCTCTCTCTACTAATGTTCCAGTCTTTCTCCCCTCTTCTCAGTCCTTCCCCAGGGCATATCATGAGGAAGCTGATGGTTGAATTAAGCTCCTCGGAAGATTGGGGAGCATCCTCCCACCCCCAGCTGAGAGTACCACACTGCACCAGGAGTGCTCAGCCTCAAAATACTTCATATTTTCTTTCATAATAATTGAGTATTAGCAAGTTCCTCTCTCTCTGTGGAACTCACTGAATTGTGTCCCTCAAAAAACCTGACCATGTCCCACACCTGAAATTCCCAGTTTCCATTCTGTAAATTGAGGCTGTAGCAAATAATCTGTTTCCTATTGTATTTGCTTGTTCCACCTATTGCTGGATGTGGCAGTGGACATCTGTAATCCCAGCAGCTTGGGAGGCTAAGGCAGGAGGATCTCAAGTTCAAGGCCAGCCTTAGAAATTTAACAAGACCCTAAGTAACTTAGTAAGACCCTGTGTCAAAATTTTAAAAAAGAAGCCAGGAATGGTTGTGCACACCTGTAATCCTAGCAATTTGGGAGGCTGAGGCAGGAGGATCACAAGTTCAAGTCTGGCCTCAGCAACTTAGTGAGACCCTGTCTCAAAAAATGCAAAGGGCTGGGGTGTAGCTCAGTGGTAGAATGCCCCTGGGTTCAATCCCCAGTATAGAAAGAAAGAAGAAGGATGGAAGGGAGAAGGAAGGAAAGAAAGAAAATGCCTTTTCCATAGCTTGTGTGCCCATTATACTGCTCTGGGGACATGCTGGCCTTGATTGGTGCTACTGGTCACATTATCTCAGTGCTTGTCACTTTGCCTGTCTGTTTTTCCTGAAATGATATTCAGCTAGTGTCTGTCAGTGCTGGTGGGACAGTGTGGTTCAGGCCTTTTTCTTTCTTTCTTTCTTTTTGAGACAGGGTTTTGCTAAGTTGCCCAGGCTAGCCTCCAATTTGCTATCTTCCTGTCTCGGCCTCCCTAGTGGCTGGGTTTACAGGCATGCACTACCATGCCTAGTACATGAGGCCTTTTTCTATGCATGGTAAAATTAAAGTAATTGTTTGCTTGTTTTTCCTATTACCAAGGCTTTTGCAAATAATAATAATAATAATAATAATAATAATAATAACAGAGATTAAAGATGCACAGCCTTCTATTTCCTCTATTTTGGGTTTCAAAAGGCCTGCAATGAGAGATTCAGATAAAATATTCTAGAATCTGAAGCTTCTAGGAGTTTTCTTTTTGCAGAGTATATCTTAATTACTGTAAAGTGATCAATGGCTGAGTCTTACTTGACCTATAAATCCAGTGGAAAGAGGAGGAGGGCAACCAAGTGTTGGTAGAGACTTGGCCCATCTCTTCCTTCCTGGCTATGACTCACTGAATTGTGTCCCTCAAAAAACCTGTCCATGTCCCACACCTGAAATTCACGAATCTGACCTTATTTAGAAATAGGGTCTTTGCATATGTAATGAAATTAAGATGAGGTCATTAGGGTGGGCACTAATCCAAGGACTGGTATCCTTAGAAGAGATAAGTCCACATGAAGACACAGGTAGAGGTTGGAATGATGCCTCTAGCAGCCGGGGAACACCAAGTATTGCTGGCAATACCAGAAGCTAGGCGAAAGGTCTGGAACAGATTGTCCCTGAGAGCCCTCAGAAGGAGCTTGGCCTTGGCAACACTTTCACCTTGGACATCAGGCCTGTAGAACTGTGACAGGATAAATTTCTGTTTTTTTTTTCCTTGCCACCCAGTTTGTAGAAATTGGCTACGGCAGCCCCAAGACACTTCAGGCAGCCCTCCCCCAGACCCTCAGGGCTCCTTTGCAGTAGTGCTTTCTTGCCCCAAGCCATTTGGCTAAGTACTGAGTTTTCCCCATGGAAACCTGTGGGAAAGAGAAGTCAGACACAAATTCCCAATTCTTTGGGGAGGGGCATGTCTATCCAGATGGTGCCAGCTGTCTTGATATGGAGTTTGGCCAATCTAGACTTTCTTATCTGCATGGTTCAATATGTACTTGCATAGCAATAAAACAAGGGTGTTCTGCTATTTGTCTTTTTGCCTGCTGTAGAAACACAGATTCTGGTGGTTGGAGGGAGCTTGGAAGCCATTTTTTCTCTTTTCTTGGCTGATGCCCTGCAAAATGTGTCCTCTGGTGCTGCCAAGTCTAAAACGGAGATGTGTGGAGCAGGGAAATAGAAACATAGCGAAATGGGATAAGGGAGTCTTAGCACTGTTGCTACAGTGGTGACTTGGAATTGTGGGTCATAGAATTGTCTGCCTGGCTCTTCCTGGCCTAAAGAAAACACTATGAAGCACAGATGTCCATGTGCACGGGTATTCAGAGGGAGTTGAGGAGCGCAGGAATGAGGCATGTGGAGTAAATGCATGAGTGAAATGAGGACTTTCCTTTCATGGCTTCTGAGTAAAGAGGAAGTCTATGACTGGAATCCTTGTGCACTGCTGATGGGAATGTAAAATGGCACAGCTGCTGCAAATAGAATGGAAAGCAAGGTCTAGGAGAGTAATGTGTATACCCAGTTCCACAACAGCATTATTTATAATACTCAAAAGCTTGAAGCAACTTAAGTGTCCATCCATGAATGGATAAACAAAATGTGGTCTGTCCATACATTGGACTATTATCTAGCCTTGAAAAGGAAGGGAATTCTGACACATGCTTCAACATGGATGACCCTTGAGAACATGATGCTCAGTGAAATGAGCCAGTCACAAAAGGGCAAATATTGTATGATTCTACTTCCATGAGAGGCTTTAGATGAGAGTCTTACAGCCAAATTCATAGACAGACAATAGGACGGTGGGTGCTAGAGGCTGGGGAGGAGGAGTTGGGACTTGTTTGATGATGTGAGGGTTTCAGTGTGGGAAGATGAACAGGTGTGGAGATGGATGGTGGATGTTTACACAATACTATGGAAGTGCTCAAAGCCACTGACCTTTGTGCTTAAAAAATGGTTTAAGGGCTGGGGTATGGCTCAGTGGCAGAGCACTCACACAGCATGTGTGAGACCTTGGGTTCTATCCCTAGAACTAGAAAAGAAGTCAAGATGGTCAAGCCAGTTGGAAGCTCCCACAGGTAGAACACCTCTCATCCCATAGATGGACTGGCTGCTTCTTGACAAGGACCCCACAGGACAGCAAGCATACCTGGGGAGAGATGCTACACCCGCAGCTTCCGCTCTGGCTCAGTCGTGTGAACATACCTCTGCTTCCACCGAGAGAGAATTCAGCAAATAATAAATCACACATGTTGCCCAGACCAGGATTGTAGGAGCCTTTCATTTTTTTTATACACAGAAATTTTGGTCTATTCTTTAAATTAGGAAAAATTCCACTACAGACATAAAATTATTATGCATCTGTGGTCTTCCTCATTAAGATATTTTTGTTCATCTTTATAACAGGCAGATAAAAATGTAAAACATATTTATTAACTGAACACAGTTGACCAAGCCATTCCATATAATATAATGCTTTAGAAAGAGGGGCTTCCCTCAGCCTGAAGACTGTACAAGAATCAGAGCAAAAGATGCAAGCTCACAGTGCCCCTTTCCTGAACCCCACAGCCCAGCGCAAAGGCAACTGAGGGACCACACAGTCAACATTTACATCAGGCAACTTTACACAGCAGCAGTGAGGGTTTGCTTTTTAATATATAGTGGCCATTTGCTCTACCGATGTGTCTACAACAGAGGATGAAAAGAAGCCCATGAGTGTGGCCGTATACAGCTGACCTTCTTCAACCAAAACGCTTCAAATTTTATTTCTTGTTGAAGAACACAAAGACCCTCAACAAACTGAGTTGCCCTTTTTTGTTGTGGTGGTTTGAACAAGGACATCAGGGAACAATTTACAAATGAGTAACATTCTCAATGTGCCCTTTAGAAAAAAGGGATGGCTTTAAGGTATCCGCAGCTGGCATTGGAAAGTGGGATTTGCTCTTCTAACTGAAATTCTTTTGCCCGAGATTTGACTACTCCTGCTCAGGGGTGACATGGCATTAATGTGAATGCTGGGGCAGAGCATGTTTTCTTTTGGATTTGCATGGATGCTGGGGAGGTAAGGCAAGGCCACCACTGGGCTTCCAGTACAGGATGGGGGTGTGACAGGCCCAGCTCCCTGGGGAGCTCCATTTATTCTCATTGTACACCCCTTGGCTTCCACCTGTGTCCCAGATGCTGAGCCCTAAGCAGTAGGCTTATGTGGGGTCTGTGGTGAGACCCCAGTTACCTCCCTGTGATGGGTGACACCCGTGAGTTCAGAAGGTAAAGGAACCTCATGGGTAAAGTGCTGCCCATTTCACTGGTGTCACTGTGGGTGTCCACACTTGGAACCTGGAGGCACAGGAGGGTGTTGGCCTTCCATGGGAAAGGGGCACATCTGTCCCAGACATCAGGAGCCTCTCACTCCTGCCTTCCCTGCATTTTCCTCTTGGGTTATCGCTCTTTAGGAATACGAGGCTTGGTGTGCTGGGTGCCTGCATTTGCCAGGAGAGACGCTTGGGGAACCCATCTCAGGAACCCCAGGCCCAGCTCTCCTGGCCTGCTGACCAGCCCTGCCTGCCCCTTGTTCAACCACTATGGCCCCAGTTGAATCACTGGCATGATGAGACTGACAGCAACACTGACAAAATGCCATTGCTCCAAGAGGCTTTGCTTCTCTAATGTTGCCGGAAGTGGCAGCGACACAAATCCATGCCTTTGTGGGTTATGTTTATCTTTTGGCTGAGAAGCCCAGGGTTGGGAGAGTGCTCTGGCAGGGGGACACTACCCGTGCTGCAGCAGACACTGAGACACTGAGGCGGGCCGGTGAGTGCTTCCTGGCATTTGCCAAAACACAAAGTGGGAGCCCAGGCAGTGGTGTCAAGGGCGATGGGGTCTGGATGGTTTCCCTCAAGTCAGCTTCTTGGGTTTTTTTGTTTGGTTTGGTGCTGGGTCTTGTCATGCTAGGCCAGCGCTCTGCCACTGAGCCATATCTCCAACCCAGCTTCTTAGGTTTTGATGATCCCTCTTCTTCAGTTGTTTTCTGTTGGACTCTGGTCTTGTATTGGGGGCGATCAGTCTCTGCTCTTCCAGGGCTTCTCCCAAGGACTCTGGGTCCACCCATTGGGTTAGATGGGTCAGGGGCTGTAGAACCCATAGCTCACACACAGTGCTTCATGCTCTTGAAGTAGGAGTTAGACAAAGAAAACCATCAGCCAGAATGAAGGATTTGGAATTGGAATCAAAACCAAAGGAAGCCAAAACAAAAATTCCCCTTCCACCTACTGGAGGGGGGCCATTCTCATCAATACTTTGGTATTTTCCTTTTAAATAAAAAATCCCATTGAAAGGTTTTTCTCCTCTATAGGCAGGGGTCTCAAAGTGCAAATGTTCCAATTGTAAGGTCTCCAGGCCTCGAGCATCCCTCCCCAGACTTCCTCCTTGGGAAACTGGCAGGGCTATGAAGGAGAAGCAGTAGGGTGGGGGTGGGGTCCTGAGGGGCCAGGAGTTAGGGAAGAAAAGATATTAACTGAGAACATATTCTTGCAGCCTAGTTCCCTGAAAAAAAACTTGCTACATTCAGTAATGAAATTTCAAAAGGAAAACGCCTAATAAGAGGAATGGAAATATCATGCCAATAGTTCCTTATTCTTTAGATATGCATCTTGTCATATATATGTATATGCATATAGACACACATACACATATATGTATGCACATGCACACACAGGGACTGCAGATGGTTCTAGTGTACTCAGGATGAGTCGCTTTGCAGTTGCAGGTACACTTGCAGGCGGCTCCCTCCGGTGGCCTGTCTGGGCAGTGGCACCCTTCCTGACCCTGCAGAATGCTGGCCTTTTTTGGTGCAGGTATGCAGATCTGATTGCTTGCTAGTGGGTGCAATGAAGCTCCCAATAAACCCAAACCAGCCCCTGCCCCCACCTCACAGCCAAAATGGCGAACACATGGTGAAATTGTAGTGTTCTTTAAAAAAGGATTGGTAGAAAAAAACTGGGGAGCACAGCTGTTCTTGCTCTCTCCTTTCTCCTTCTTCCCATCTGGGTGAAGAACCTCCCCCCTCCTCCTCCACTTGCCCATCTACTCCCTCCTCCTCCTCTTCCTCTCTCCCAGATGGAAGGCCTGATGGACTGCACCTTACTGGATGGATTTGGCTTCTTACAAGAATATTCTTCAGCCACCTTAGTCGTTTCCCTCTTTGGCAGGTGTGTGGGCTCCCCCCGCCCCCCGTGTGTGTGCGTGAGTGCGTGTGACTGCATGTGAGTCCAAGTGTGCATGTGCTGAGAGAAGTTCTGGTTAGAGGGACGTCTCCACACTGTGGAGCGGGCTCCCGGGCCTGGAAGAGAATGCTGAAGAGGTAGCTGACTTGGTGACATGCGTGGCCAGGTAGATGCCGCTGTCTATGGCGTTGTTGTTCTGGTTGGGGGCCGGGGGTGGGGGTGCTCGCAGGCGCTCCTCGTTCTCGTCCACATCTGTGTCATCGATGAGCGGGATGTTGTGGGTGTAGTCATTGATCAGAAACTCGGGCGTTGCCATGAAGTTGTGGATGGAGCTCTTGGATTCCGGTTTCTCCAGGCCTTCATAGAGTGAGCTACGGAAGGCTTTCACCACCCGGATCTGGAGTGGGAGGTGGAGGGAAAGGCAGAGGTGGGAGCAGGGAGGGGGGAAAGGAAAGGAAACAATTAATGGCTGGCTGGTACTGCCAAGTTCTGCCCACATCAATGGCTGGGGGTCATCGCATGATAAATGTTCATCCATGGGGGGGCTGACACGGAATGGGCTAGCATCGTGGAAAGGGCTTGCAGGTCTGGGCCTTGGTCTTAAGTGATCTCCATGCAGGAAACATGGCTGACCTGGGCAGATGTTCTAGAACACTTTGCTCTTGACCTAGGAGCAGGACTAGTTTAGGTGGCTCCTGGGGTCTGTCCAGTCTGAATTTCAATTTGGTAGTAAAGAATGATTTTTAAAAGGGAGACTTCTGGAGAGTGGGCTCTCTACTGTGTCTTACCTGAAAGAATTAAATACTTTCTGATAAGAGAGAGGTCCCAGCCTATGTGCTTTGCTGGCCTTTCTGGAATGGTTCTCCCTCATAAGCTTCCCTCACCTCCATCACCATGGCTCCTGTGGCTGCAGCCAAGACCCACCATGCCCAGTCACATCTGGTTACCACAATCCCTACTGCTAAGTCCAGCAGCCACTTCTGTATCTTAATCTTAATTGATCCCTCAGGGACACTCAACACAGCTGACCTCCTGTTTGTTTCTGGAAACTTCCCCAACACTGTTCCTGTTGACCTTCTTTTACCTTACCAGCTGTTCTGGCCCCACATCCTCTACTGCTCCCTTTTCTGTCCTAGGGTTCCCCAGAGCTTTGGCCTCTCCCTGCTCCTCTGTCCATATCTCCCCACCCTGGCCACAGAGCTGGGGCCCATCTGACTAGAACCAGGGACTGTGGCATAGGCCCCTCATCAGAGCCCCAGGCCTGAGAGACTGTCAGTCCCCAATCTGGGGCCAAGAGTGAAAATGGCCACACTTTTGATTTGCAATACATCACCCGCCCCTGTCCAGGCTGCCCCATCTACTACAGAGGTCCTTGTGATCTCTTCACAGCTCCATGCAGCAGCTAGATGTATCTGGGTTTGATTGCATGCTTGGGACCACCAGCAGTCCTTTGCAATCTACTGCCACCTTCCCCTCCAACCTCTCTCACACTCCGCCCTCTTCCTCCTCCTCACTCTTCCATGCAGACATCCTTGGACTTTGTCATAGTCAGCCACTGGAGCCCTCAGCCCTCAGCAAAGCTCATGTGTCCTCTGGCCCCTTGCATCTCCTGCAGGACTCTGCTCTGACAATTAGCTTCTCCCTCTTCTGACTTCTCTATCTTTACTTACACATGGACTCAAGTCTCATCAGTTTTATGAGCCACAGGACCACTGCCTGTCTTTGATCCCTTGCTGGATTCCCAGGCTGGTCTCCCTCCAGCTTCTAGAAGCCAGAAGTTGATAGGTAGGCTTCTGTCAGGCCTTGCACAAGCCAACATAAGCAAAGCCAGTCCAGCCGCCCTTCTATGGGGGCAGTGGAAAGAGTGCTGTCCTGCTAGGTAGGACACTGGGGTCTGCCTGGCCCCAGTTAGCTCCTTCCTATGTGAGGGAGTGGACATATTATGAGTTCTTAATGTCATTTCCAAGTTCAAGGTCCTAGAATTTGGTTTTCTTGCTTTAGATAAGGTGTCAGCAAACTACAGTCAGAGGGTTAACCCCAGCGCTCTGCTAGGGTTATAAATAAGTTTTTATTGGCAAGTGGCCATGGGCATTCATCTATGTTCTGTCCACGGCTTCTGTCAAGCTACAAGAGCAGGGTTGTGTAGTTGCAACAGAGACCTGGCCCCAAAAGCTAAATATATTTACTCTCTGAACAGTTGGCCAGACCCTAGTTTAGACAATGAATCACCCTGACTACAATGAGTCCCTTTCAGCCCCCAGAGTCTGGACCTTGGGGCCTATAGCTCAGCCAGGGCAAGCACAGAGCTCCTAAATCAGTTTAAAGGAGGCAGACCTTGGAGTCTGGGCAGTGCAAAAAAAAAAAAAAAAAAAAAAAAATGAAGCCAAAATGTTCCATAAAACGGGAGTTTTCTAACTCCCTGTTGAAATCCAGTGAGGATTTTCTCTGGACTTGGTGAAGCCACATCTGCCAGATTGCAGATGGTCAGCCATTCTCTCTCAGGTCTTTATCCCAGACTGGTTTCTGAAATAGGGGTATCACAGAAATTGAGGCCCATTTGACATTGTTAATAAAAAGATTATAATTTACTTTTTATAGCCAATTTAGATATTTTCTTGTTAGTTAGGATTTCTGGTGCAGGACTGGAGTGTTGATGCTCAGGACATTACCTTCTCCAGCTGCCAGCCACACCTATTAAGTCACAGAAAAGAGAAAAAGCTGAACACTGGTGCCCTTGATCCTGGGGATGTGCTTAGTAAGTTCACCAGCAATGCACCCATGATCTTGGCAACACCCTTTTCCTTGCTGAGCAGGAGGCCTTATTTGGATCTGGGTCATATGATCAGGCCAGGCCCCTGCTCAAACCTATCCACAGGTCTCATTGCACCTGGCTGAACTCCAAAGCCCTCCCCCACAAAGGGCGGCCAAGGCCATAGGACAGTCCTTGCCTGCTGCTTCCGCTTCTATAGCGATGGCTGCTCTGGCCCTAAAAGATTGTCTAGGGTGCTCCTCTTGGGAGTAATCTGCCATGTTTGCTTCCTACTACCACAGCCCAGTGGAGTACTTTCTCAGCCAACACTTGGGGAGCACAGGTGTGAACAAGAGATCTATCCCGGAATGAGAGGGCCACCGTGCTCTAACATTCTGCTGTTGTGTTCGAAGCAGGCTCAAGTCATCATGAGTCTTACAGCTGATGGTGAGTCACTTTTTGTCCAGGTCCTCTTTTCCCTGCACTCAAATCTGGGGCTACTAAAAATGGCTTTTTATTGGTTTTATGCTGGTGTTCTTAGGTAACCCTAAGCTGGAGGGTGCAAGCAATTCCTGGGAAATTGTTTTAGTGAAAACTAATGAATGTTTCTAAGACAGGCCCCTCTTGGAGACTGGGCTTGCACTCAGGTGCTCATGGACAGCCCACAGCCCCAGACTTCCTCCACTTGGCATGGAATTCAGTGTTCCTGGCAAAGGCATGGCCCAAGCTTTACCCCTATACCTTGGCTTGCACTGGCTTCTTCTTAGGTTCTTGCCTGGCTTCCTGCATTTTCCCTAGCTTATCTCTATTCCTCCCAAAGGAACCTTGCCATCTTCAAGGCTGGTAGTGCTGTCTACAGCCTGTCAGACCATCTGGACACCATCAATGCCATCTGTACCATGTCCACTTGTATACCTGCAGCAGGGACATTCATCCAGATTGCCAGACTTTGACACCCTGACAGGCTCCTTGGTGCCTCCCCTTGGATGTCTCCTGTCTCATCTCTACCCCATTGCTCCTTGCCCTCTTCCTGCCAAAGCTTGGAGGCACCTTGATCCCCACCCCACCGTCTCAGCAGCCTCCATGTCCCACCTGGGGTTCCAAGGCCCCTGGGGACTCACAAGCCCCGTGGTCAGAGACCTTGTCTACCTGGGGATTGATCTTTCCTCAGCGCCTGTCTCATGGCTCCAACTAAGGTGTGATGACCCTATGGACACCTGCACTATCTCTTTTGCAGATGGCATTTTCAGGCGCTCTCTGGCTAGTGAGTCAAATCCTGTCACTCCCCACTTGACTCCAAACATTCTAGAAGGTGATAGGTCAGGCCTGGGTCTTCACTTTGAGTGGAGAATTCATCCCACAGTCATCTACTCCCCAAAGTCCATTTTTCTACAGGATAACCTTTAAAGAAAAGAAATAAAACAGACTCCAGGAAAGATGAGTCCTAGGGTCAGGGCTGAGGCTTCTGGGAATGCAGAGAGGGGTAAGGTGGGCTGTCACTCTTGCCAACTCTGTTGCCCTTGTCTAGGTCACTTGTTCCCTCTCATTCCTGCAGTCCCTTCCAGTTGCTGCCCCATTTTTCCATGCCCAGTTATGGCCAGTAGCCCTGAGAAGGTTGATACTTTATTTCCTCCCATGCCCCAGCAGTCCCCCACACAGCAGGGTACTCAATGATGCTCCTCCCCTCAGCTCCTTTCCAGCCTGTTTGCCAGCCCCCTTCCCCTGACCATTCCCTGTCATCCCCTTGTGGCCTCCCATCCATCTGTCTGCCAATCACTGTTTTCTCCGCAGCTTCAGACATGGATATTTAAGCCAAGTCTCAAACTTAATTGACCCCAAAGCTCCAGGCCCAGCCCTCACCAATTCTACTGCTCCCTCCAAATGACATCCAGAATGCAACTTCACACCCCTCCACTACTGCTGCAGCCACCACCACACCAGGTACACACTGGCGGTTGTGGGATCCCCTCCCTCATCTCCCTGCTGCCACCCTTGACCCCCACAGTCTATCATCAGCATAGCAGTCTGAGAAATCCTTTCCAATGGAAGCTTCCATCAATGCAAAGCCTCCCAAAGCTGTGTCTCCTGCAGAGGAAGGAGAGAAGTCCTGCCCCAGCCCTGCCTCAGACTAGCTTTTTCTGTTACCCTTTATGCCCTTCAGCTTCCAGCACATTCCTTCCTTAGGGTCTTTGCACTGACTCTTCCTTCTGCCAGGAAGGCTCTTCCTCAGTAAGACTCAGGACGCCCCTCCTGCCTCCTCAGCACCCCTGCACCCACTTTGGCTTCCCTTGCTCCCTTGCCCATTCCCCCTTCAAACATGCCCCCCCACATTGTCTCTCCTGTCTCCTTCCACTGGAGCATAAGTCCCCTGGGAGCAGGGATTTGTGGCCTTCTGTGATGGCCCCAGCACCCAGCAAAGTGCCTGCACCCAGCAGGGGCTCAGTGAGCAGGTGCACAATGTCTGGGACTCACCCCACTGGCCCCTGGCTCCCCCTACCTGAGGCTGTTCCCACACTTTGCCATAACTAGCTAGTTGGAGCTGCTCCAGAGCACCCCAGCAGAAGCCCCTACCCCTGCTGATTTGTGACTCCTGCCCTAGACTGTTCTTCCTCCAGACAGAACCCAGCTGAAATAACTGTTCTCGCAGAGGCTGTCCCAGATGACCTGGGACCCAGAAGAGGACTTC
Source organism: Marmota marmota marmota (assembly GCF_001458135.2). NCBI lineage: Eukaryota > Metazoa > Chordata > Mammalia > Rodentia > Sciuridae > Marmota > Marmota marmota. The sequence goes on along the minus strand of NW_026000256.1, from coordinate 293,208 downwards.
TCATGCCTCTCCTCTCTGCTCTTTCCTTCTGAGGCTTGTGATCATCTGCACTCAGCTGTTTGTTATTTGCTGCCCAGAGGAGACTCCAGTGCCTCTGTGTGCCTTAGACAACAGGGCTTGTGGAGCTTGGTGGGCAGCTGACCTGGATGAATGAGGTGAGCCTTACCCAGGCTGTGATGCTGCAGACCAAACCCCCCACAGCCCCCCCCCCAGCTGCAGCAGAAGGGAAGCATGCAATCCCATTGGTGGATGATCAGTGTGGAGGCACCCCACTTAGGGCACAACTTGCTTAGGCCTTCAAGAGCAGGGGTTTGTGATGTGGGGGTGGGTGCGGTGGAGCAGGGATGCAGAAGCAGAGAAAGCAAGGGACTAGACAGGCAAGGGACTGAGGCAATGCCCACCCCATTGAAAAGAAGGAAAAGAAAAGAAAAGAAGAGAAATAAAAGCAAAGGCCTCCGAACCACAGTGACGACAGTAACAACAGAAACTGCCTGATGCCTTCTCGCCTCTTCTAATTCCTTGAGCTGCTGGGGTGCTGCTTGGTGTCAGCCTCTAAGGCTCATGGAGCTCAGATTTTTCTGTCTGAACTCCTCCCCTGCCTTTCTACTGCTGTACCAACCATTAGTCCAGAACCTCGTTGGAAAGCAAGGACTTGCCAGCTGCCTTGCCATCTGGGAAATGAGAAGCCAAACTCAGAAAGCCTGGAAATTTAGAAAAGGTGAGCTTTGGCCTCACTTCTCTGTGTTGGGGGAACAGCAACAGCAAGGGGAAGGTCCCTTTCTTCCCTGTGGAGGGGTTGTGTGCTTGAATCAGGAAAACGAAAATGCAAACTCCAAAGTTGGCCATTTCACCAAGGGATCACACCAGAAACTAAAGATATGGCTTTCTGTATGTTGCTGGTGAGTTTTGTGAAAACTGCCTCCCTTCCTATGCACACATAGGACCAGGACCATGAAATCCCAGGCTTGTGCTCCTGAAATCAACAGTTGAGCCCAGGCTTTTCAGGTAGTCAGACTATGAGGAACTGGAAGGAAGCCCTTGCCTCTTTTACCAGCTGCATCCAGCTGCAAGGCCTCAAAAAAACATCTCATGAGCTCATGAGGGCTTCCAGGGTTTTTCCTAGGTTGGTTCTGGTGTGTGCTTTAGGAATTGCCTGCAGGGTTGTTCCACTGTGGTAGGGCCTAGGGTTCCAGAGAGACGTGGGGCAGGGAAAGGATCCCATTGGGGGCCTGATTATTTCCCACTGTGGAGGCAGTATGCACAATGTCAGATAGCTAAGAAAAAATTTCAATATACTATTCACAGAAACCCAAGTGGGGAGATTTGGCTTAACATCAGTTAACTTCCTGACAATAAATTCCAGAAAGCAAGACTATTTTTTCTTTGCCAGTTCCTTCCACCATGGGACTATGAGCGTGAGATGAACATGCTTCCATGGGTTCTGGAGAAGTATGTCCAAGTGAAGCAGTGGCAGCTTATCTAGCCCAGTTTGACCCAAAGGGAAAAAAGGGTTTTCATGTTGCAAAAGAAAAATAAAGCAATTGATGTGATCTGTTTCCACTTGGCAAATCATAACTAAATGCCCAGAGTAAGCTTCTCTGTCTACATGGGACCAAACCCACTGACCAGCCCTGTCCCTTTGCTGGACCAAGTCAGGAGCCAACTCCTGAACTACTACAATAGTGAAAGTTCGAGTATAGAGGCCCAGCATTGCTGCAGGAAGGATGGGATGGGCTTGGCTATCAGTAGGAATGGGAGGACCCTCAGCGTGAGGTGCTACAGAACAGACTTTGGATGTGGCTGCAGGGAGGCCGAGATGTGTCTGCTTGTTGCCATTGAAAACAAAGACAAAAGGATGCTTGGCTACAGAGCCCACAGAGAGGCTTTGTTGGTACCAGGACCTGGCTTTGCTGTCCCAAAGATCCCACAGCCACCTGTTCGTACCAGAAGGCAGATTACAGTGCCCTGGGTTTACTTCAATATACCATCTCCAGCCACACTTTGGGGATATTGACACCAATTGGGAAAGAGATGCTGGGCTTCCCACTGCATTAGCTTGTGAGTGCACAGTTGGAGGTGGGACTGATACCCCAACTGGGAACAGGATTTCACAGCCCCCTAAATTCCTAAGCCACCCCAATGAGCTGGTCTCAGGGTCATGGCCCAGGTAATGTGAAATGAGGTGGCAGCAGTGGAGGGAAAGACACTCCACACTCCACCTTGGGCTGGGAGGAGGAGTGGCTGTCAGCTGGGAGGAAGCTACAGAAGCTACGCTGGAGCTAGGAGTCACAGGTCATAGCTAGGAGTCAGCAGATCACATCATTTGTAATACGATGTGACAGTGGTGTGTTTGGACAATCCTTTGAGTGGGGACTGCTGCCTGCAGAAGCAGCAGAGGCGTGTGCATTCATGTGGTGTGGGAGGCTAGAAAGGGTGGGGAGGTGCACTAAGCCCCCAGATCCCGGTTACCCTCTGGTTTGGAGGACATCCTCTGGCCACTTCTTTCATTGGCCCTGAGGGCACAGGGTGTGTCCCCTCTCCTAGGAGAGCCTGAGGGTCCTTAGTGGGAAGGACTTTGAACTTCAGGCCCCTCCAGTGCTCTGAGAGCTGCAGGCACAGTCCTGACTCCTTGCGGGGCTAAAAGGAAGACCTGCCTGGAGCATGTGAAGCGGGTAGGAATTCCTCATGTATGCAGCCATGGTTTTCCTTAGGAAACTGTGTGACTTATGGAAACTTTGAGCCTGTGACCATAACACCTTGTACAATGCTGCCTCTTGTCTAGGGGAGCTCTGTCATGGCCTTCACCCTGCTTTCCTTCTGAGCAGCTCTGGTCCTCTGGAAAGTTCTAAGGACAGAAGGGGGGCTGGGGCTAGTCCCCTCTCTACCAGGCCTGGCAGCCTAAGGGACCCTGAGTAGGTCCTGGCCCTTGCGGGCACCTGCCTTCTCCTGATTTGTAAGATGAAGGTGCTGGGCTCAGTGATTTCCTGGGGTCCTTGTAAGTCAGGATGGGGGTTAGGTTCTGAGTTCTAAACCAGTCTGCCACAGGTGATGATGGCAGGAAGTGGTTTTAGTCAGTAGCTTCCAAAAGCTTCCCCCTTGGAGTTACCAGGTGTCTGAGCCAGCATCTTCCTTCACAGTCCTTTTTGAGGTGCTGCTGCTCAATGGGGCTGAGATTTCTAGGCCAGCCTTTGTCAGTTGGGACTTTGGGACCCCTGTTTCTTCATACCAATACCCTCCTTGGAAGGCCCTGCCACCCAACCCTTGCTGCCACTGCTTGGGTCCCCCCCGGAATAGCTTGTGAACAGCGGGAGGGTGGCATCTCTCCCACTGTACTTACCGGGCACTTCTGGGCTCCAGAGATGGGAAGGAGGGGGACAGATGTTCATGGAAGAAAGGAAAGAAGCAAGGTGCTGGGAGCCAAGGAAGAAGAGAGAGAGAGGCTGCCCCCAGGGAGGAAGTGGGAGGAATTCAGAGGACGGGAAGAGACAGCATACCTCACTCCAGAGACTGGAGGTGGGTGAGGGGGTCCACAGAGACTGGGCTGGCCCTGGGTTGGGACAAGGCCAGAGCTGTGGAGAATGTGTGAGGGCCCTGTGGAGTAGGGCTCTGCCAGCTGCCTTCCCCCCCAAGTCGACATGTGGGCAGATGGACAGACAGACAGGAAATGCAGAGAAGGCAAAGGAAAATATGTAGGAAGTTAATGGGAAGGAAAGGACAGGGCAGATCTACATGTGTCCTTTGGGGACGCTTGCACCCACCTTTGCCCCTCACATCCCAGGAAGGAAGGTGCAGTTGCCCACCTGGGCCCTGGTCAAAGTGTGCTTGGGAGACCACACATCATTTCTGTCCTTAACTGACTTGGCAGAGACTGCTGATGGCCTCCCTGGTGGGGTGGAGGTGAGGCCCTTTGGGGCCCCTGTCTGTGTGTGCCAGGAGCACTGGCTGCTTTCCAACTCAAGGGTGATGGGCTTCAGCCAATATCTTTGACCCAGGTGGGTGGTCCAGTGGGTGTATCAACAAGCTGGAGGGGTATGTGGCCTGTGGTTTGGAGAAGGGGTGTGTGTACACGCACGCCTGTACTGTTCCCCAGGGTGGCCCTAAAGGACAGCTTAAGCAAGAGGAGGGTGCCCCCCACCGGGGACCTCTCACGGGTTCCTAAAAAAAAGAAAAGAAAGAAATCAAGCAAAAAGAAACTCGAAGAGTCTGTGATGAGAAAAAGGCATAGTTAAGGACTCGCGTCTGCAAGGGAGCTGCGGGGCTTCCCTGGAAGGCAAGGAAGAGGTAGCATTCAACCATCCCGTCAGGGGCTGTGGGATCATAGTTTGAAGGTTTACTGTTTGGTTTTGAAATCTCCTGAGTTTGTTACAAATAGCAGGCTGCCTGGGTGGGAATGGGGAACCTCACGTGGTTCCCGTGGTCTCTCCTGTTGGGTGAACCAGGGTGGCAGGTTCAGCAGTCTAGTGGCCTTTCCTTTGTCTTTGTAAAAAATGTGAGTGATTATGGAAGTTTCTACCTACTTGGTAGATGGCCCCTGGGTTCTCTAAAATGTGAGCAACACAATGGACCTTTTCACTGAAATGTACCGAAGGGAATTGATTTCTCCTGGCTTCTTGGAGGAAGGAGGAGCAAGCATGGACCAGTGGGTTAAGACCTTCCACTCCTGGGGCCTGTTTGGAGAGAGCAAAGGTGCTTTGGGAACAATGGAAATGTGGTTCCCTCCGTGTCTTCCTGGCCTCTGAGCTCCAGTTCTCCAAACACCTCTAATGTCTGTTGGCTTGGGTCTGGCCACACAGGGCAGGTGCCACCTACAAAGGAGCACATCACCACCATTGAGCCTGCCTGGGGACAGGCGATAGTGGCATTCTTTGGAAGCCACCTCCAGGAGAATGATGGGCATGACTGCTTTAGTCCACCAGGAGGTGGGCTGGGTTCTTCTGCTGCAAATGGTGCCACATGGCGGCACTTACCTCCTACACCAGCCCCAGGAGGTTGGCCCTGAGACACATACTTCCCTGAAACTCCCCACAGAACATGGAGCCAGGCCCCAGCCTGGTGTCAGACACTACTGGAAGAGGCCCAAGTTCTTGAAGAACCATCGGCACATACAGATAAGGTCAAGAAAAGAAAACCAATAGGCAGAAGGAGCACTAAACACAAACCAAAAAATCAAACAAAGCAAAGGACGGAAGGCCCGGCAGTGCCATGGCTTCGGCACATTTCATAAGAGAATATGGCTTTGGAGAGACACACCGCCTGGCGGGAAGGACTGGACAGGGCAGTAAAGAAGGAACGGAAAAGCCACGGTGAGCAGAAGTGCAAGACTGGAAAAAAGAGAAGGCAGAGTTGGGGAGGCTTTATCTTCCCCCGAGATGCCATTTATGAGAGAAAAGGGAAGTCAAGACTCACTGCCAGCAGCGCTGGTGGGCTTGGCGGCAGAGAGAGTTACGTGAGTAGGGGTAGAAAGATTGGTTACGTCATGGAGCTGGCTGAGGACCGAAGACCGCCGGCGCACAGCACCCTGAAATGACCCGCTTCTCTTGAAGGTACTCACTACCTCCATCTGTGGGAGAGAAAACGAAATAAAGGTTGGCTTGTACTGCGGTCCAGGCTACCGCAGGGGGTGGGGCTGGGCGAGGACAGGGGCCACACTGGGGACATATCGTGACAGCAAAGCCTCAGCTAGGTCAGCCCCACTCACTGGGAGCTGCTGATGCTTTTGACCAGGCCATGACAAAGAGAGGGTTTGCTGGGCAAATGATTAGTGGTCATCAGATTAGGAGGGACGGGTTACAGATAGGGCACACTGCAAACATTTTGGAAGTAGTCATTTGCGATCACGATATGCTCATTGCAAGCCACTCATCAGTCAGTACCTGTGTCTGCCAATACTTTGTTATCCTACTTCGGCAGTTCTCAACCTTTCTTTCCGCCCCAACACACCTGAGGGACATGACATGCTCCCATTAGGAAGAGGCCTCTCCACTGGGTGGGGGCATCACCCTAGCTTCTGCAGCTCAACCAGGTAACTGGCACCCTCAAGCAGAAGAATGGATTTAGACGGAGGAGGAAGGCATTTCCCAAAGCACACACTTGGTCTTGTCATGACTCAATTCCCACAGACCCACAGCCTCCTAGGATAGGAGGATTGGGAAGTAAAGATGGCATGGCTTCTACTTTGTCTCCACCCTGAAGCTTCCTAGAAGTTGAAAGGGAAGTGGGTCTGTGGAAAGTGAGACCTATAGGAGAGCAATGTGGAAAAACCCCACAGGATGACCTCCAACCCTGTCTTTGCCTGGGACTTTTATTTATTGAGTTGGGGCTTGGGGTGGATCAGACATAAGCAGTGCAAGGGACTTCAGCTGATTGGCCACATCAAGTGTCCCCCCACTGGAAGACCACATGCCCAGACTCTGGGAGACCAGAAGCCTAGCACAGTCATGGCCACCTGTTTGGGAATGACCTCACTGGGGAGAATCTTTGGCCTTGGAGGGTGGATCTGATTTCTGGAAAGTACCATGTAGTTTACCGGATGACATGAGCAGCAAAGCCAGCATGCATTTCTGGAGCCCAAAGCACCCTTGCTACCTGCTCTAGGCCAATGAAAGGGAGCTGCCCACCCTCAATCCCTGCAGAGGCTATGCAGTGGCCATTAGTGGCCACCAGATTTCACTGAGCATCTGACTCGGGCCAGGGCTTCTCAGAAGAAGGCAGCTTGAGTGTTCAGAATTCCCCAACCAAAATGCAGATGGATGCCATTTCAACCTTGGACGCACTGCGGAAAAGACTCATCACCACTCGACTCCACCTACCCAGAGCCCCTTTCACACAGCACAACCTGCTGGCTCCCTCGGGAGAAAGGGAAACTCAGAACTGTGACTGCAGCTGTGAGGAACGTGTACTACGCGCATGGTGTGTGGCACCGCGCAGTGAATCAGCACATGGAAGGCAGATGATCAATGCGATGGCGTCAGGATCTCTTGTGGGGGTCTCCTCTCAGATTTAAATGTTTCTAGGCTATAGAGACAGGTCTCTCCCAAGAGAGGACTGTTTCTGAAGCAAAAGTGAAGAGGGACAGGAAACATGCCCTTCTTTCTCAAATTCACATTGGCCTTTCCTGGCTCCATACGGTGTCCTCAAAGGATAACCGCATCATTGAAGATACTGCCATCATCACCCCACCACTACCACGGGAAGCCCAAGCACCAGGCCAGGAACAAGGCTTAGTTGTTGCTACTGCTTCTCATTGTTTTATAATGGAATGCAAAAAAAAAAAGATCATATCATGAACATTCAAAAAGCTCCATGCTCTGGATTTGAAGGACTTCCTTTTATTCTGCAATGACACTCTACCATCTGGTATATTGATATGTTAGTATGAAACAGGTGTGAGAGCAGGTAGCAGGTTACTTAGCAACAGAAAAAGTTGTGCAGGCCTCTGAAACCTGGGGAACAATTCTGTGGTTCACAAAATCCAGAAATCTGGGGTTGGCTGCCTAGAAACTCTTTTTCTTGGTTTGGGGTTTACACATAATCTGTGGGGCCTCTCCCAGGCTTTATTTCTGTTTTTCAAGCACGTATTTAAGAGATGTTCTTAAACAACTGAGCTGAAATAAGCATTCTTTAGAGGCATGGTGAATTTGACATGACAAAGCCAAACCGAAAAGCCACAGGTGTCAAGAGCTCATGGAGGAATGAGAGTGACTTTATTAAACGGAATAAAGTGTGTTGGGGGGGGAAGGCACAAGAGGCCTGGGCCCTGGTCAGACCTGGCTCTCAATCAGTGACCTTGGGCCAGGTTCTTCCCTTGGGGCCCCATTTCCTCACTTGTAAAGCATCTATATGGGCACAGACAACCATTTAGTCAGAATGGCATGGACTGCCAAGACTCCAAGTGATGGGACCCACTGCTGGTAACCAGGTGGCAGTGGCAGGTCCAGGAACCCACAAGCACACAAAGATACAACACACACACAGAGGTGGCCAGGCTACCACTGACACCTCATATGGGGGCAGGGCTGCTGTCTCAGCTGGTAGAAAAGCTAACAGCAGGGAAATGAGCCAATGAGGAGCCAGGTCCTGCTGTACCCCTCCCTAGCTCAGGCCAGCTCTGCAATCTGCATTGGAACTTAAGTATGACAGACAAGAGCCTGCCTGGGCCAGAACAGGGCAGGGTGTTCTGAGAACTCATAACCACAGTCTCCTAGATGGCACAGTTGAGTGGCCACACGGGCACTGGAGAGGATGTGAGGGCTGTTTTCTAACATTTGGTATGTTTTAAATTTAGCACATAAATCTACATTGCAAGGAATAAGAAAAAACTATCTGTGCTGCATTCCTGGCCTGTCTCAGGCACTGTGCTTGAGGCATTAGCATTCCCATTTGGGAGAGGAGACTCAGGCCATGGCTCCAATGGCTGCTCCCCTTCTTCTGGGCTGAGGTGACACTACCAGATGCAGAGCTAGAAGTCCTTTCCTGGCCAAGCTGGGGTAGGTTCCAGCTGGAGAAGCCTCTCAGGCCCTTGGGGAACTCCTTCAACATGGACTTCTTTGGTGCCACCTCACTGAGCCCTGCAGAATCCTATTACATAGGGGTGGGTTTGGGGAATCTAGCTCTGGAAAGTTCTCTAGGGCATTTGGATGTACCTAGACTAGTGCTCTGGGTTGGTTGCATGGATGGTCTGAAGTGGTGGGAGATAGAATGTGAGGAAGCTTCGCAAGGCTTGGGTGGCCTCTGAGCTGGCTTTTGCAGCATGAAGATGGAAGAATGCGGGGTGGGGTGCAGCAGCAAGCAGGGATGCACAGCGGCACGGGGAAGGAGAGGATGTATGTTGGCAAGACAAACAGACTCATGGGGCATGGAGAGGAGGAGGGAAATGCCAAAAGACAGGGGCTTGAAGGCCATGCTCAGGGGCCTTCTGGACTTTATACTCAGGACAACAGAGAGAGGTTCTGCAGGCTGCAGTGCAGAGAGTAATGCCAGAGGGGCTGAGCTGAGCAAAGCCAATGGAGCAGGTGGGAGACTGGAAGTGTGTGGCCAGGCTGGGCCCCATCATCAGACCACTGAGGGTTGTACGAGAGCAGCCATGTGTGCTGGGAGGGAATACCAGACCTAGGGCACCAAAGACAGATGGGGGATGAGCCCTTGACCATGTTTGACAGACAAGTTGAAGGCAGACACTGTCGAGGAGGGGTTTGGCTTCAGTTCGTTCCCCAAGAAGTTGCCCAAATAGACCCCCAAGAGGGAATTAGCTGGGTGGTCCTGGGTAGGACTCCAAGGAGAAGAAGCAACTGGGCCTATGTTAGAGGCAGTAGGACTCTCACCTGAGACAAGGTGGACAGGGCCTTGCATGAGGAAGAGATGGTGAGCTATTTGGAGGCTTGCAGGGGAGGGGTGGGCCATGGAGAATTTACAGGGGTCAGGCTGGACCAGTAGGCTGCAGTGTGACAGGGGCTGGCTGACCTGGTGGGATGGAAAGGCTGGGGCAGTACAAGGCTGAGCCGGAGGTGTATTGCTGACAGAGAACAAGGAACAGATAGGACAGCAAGCTGTGTCAGGGCCAGCAGGGCAAACAGCATCCCAGAGGGTGACAGAGAAACAGTAACAATGCATCCAGAAGGAGACCTTGCAGAGCATGGGGAGAACTGTTTCTGGGGAGTGGCATGCAGTATGATCATGAGTGTGCAAGGGAACTGTGTGGAGAGGCCGTGCGTGAGTAGGGAATATTCTGGCAGGAAGGCTGGCCAAGAAGAGACAGAGACAGAGAGCAGGGTAGTTTCAGCCCTCAGGCTCTTGTGAAGCCTTCCTAAGTGGCTACTGCAGTTGTGCCCATCTGACTTCAGAGGGGCTATAGTTGATGGTGTTGGCCTTGACCAGCCCTGACCTAGGAGCATTTGCACAGTAGCAACTTGTCCACAACCTGGGACAGCCACCGCCAAGTAAAGCAGATGGTTCCTCTGAGACACAGCCACTGATCACCAGCACACACTTTTAGCTGGCACCTGCACCACTATGGGGGGGTCACCTGGGCATTGAGGGAGGTGTCAGGGAGAGGCAATCTGAGTGCCCCAGCCAGTGATGAGCACACCTAGGATGGTAAAGGGGAGCCTAGCAACTGCCTCTGTGTGCTTGGGGGCAAGACCTAGTGGCTTCCCCATTGGTCTCAGGCCACTTGCTCACTCTACTTCTTGCTTGCTTTCTAACCTCTCAAGGGAGAAGAGCCACAGGAGCCAAGAGAAACGGCGGCTTACCTGCGTCTGGATCCGGTTGAGGCCCCGGAACCAGAGGATCTGGCCCCTGCGCAGTTCCCGCTCAGCATGGTCTATCTCCTCTTCCCCCTCGGCCAGCTCCTCATCGGTCATCTCATCTTTCCCAGGCCCATGTCCAGCTTCCTTCAGGCACTTGAGCTGGCTGGTGGGGATGGTGGCGATGACCTGTGGAGGCCACAGTCGAGGGACAGACAACAAGCAGAGGTGGCCATGAGAGCAGGTTCTGCTGGAGTCAGCAAGAGACCAGAGGCTCCACCTCCCACCAACATAGGCTGAGGTCTGGTGTCTCAGGCCACCCCCCCCCACCCCCGGGCCTGCAGACCCTTGTTTCCTAAACTGCCCCTCCCTGCAGGCAGACAACTCCTCCATCGAGTCCCCGCCAAAGGGCCAGGAGTAGTCAGAGAAGCCTATCTGCAGACTGCTGTGAGTAAAGATGGGTCCTGGGAGGGATCTCGAAGCCTGGAGCATCCTGCCTGAAAGAAGTGTGGCACATGGAGGCCTTGGCTTCCCACTAGTCTATGCAAACGTTTTAATTTACAGTGGGGACCTTGAGCCACAGAGGGGCTGGAGAGTGAGGCCCATGTGATAGACCCCAAAGAAAAACCCTGGATACCAGAGCTGAGCTTCCTAGCTGACAATACCCCACACGTGCTGTCCCTCATGGTGGCTGATTATACTACTTCCAAGGAGTGACACGTGGAAGCTCACATCTGGGCTCTCCTGGAGACAGCATCTCCTGAGGAAGCTCAGTCTACAAAAGGGCCAAGATCAGGGTCCATCCAGGGAGGGAGAGGTGACAACTGGCAAGGGCAAGAGGAGGAAGAGCCAGGGAGGGCTGAAGGGAAGGCTTGGCTTTGTTTCCCTGTCTGGGCAGAGAACGGTGGATTACTCTGTTCATCTTGTGTGTCTGAACTTTGTTAAACATGGCTGAGAGGGGACTTGATGATCTTTTCATCCTTTCCATTGGTTTTAACATGTTTTTTTTTTTTGGTCATTGAAAACAGTTAAGAACAAAAAGAGTGGTACATAGCCTTATGGGACAAAGCTTCAGGCTGGTGCCACCTATCCTAGGAAAGGCCTAGAGCAGACACTGTGTCAGGAACTGGGAGCTCAAAGATCAAGAAGGTGCTGGCACTGTCCTGGCGCTGTGGAATCTAGGCTCTATGGAATCCAGGCTGTAGGAAGCCAAGGGACTCCATAGGATGACCAAGCCCAAGTGTGACTGGGAAGAGAGGTGCAGTGGCAGATGGAAAGAGAATTCCAAAAACAAGATGGAGGAATTGGGCAGGCCATCCCTGAGGACTAATGCCAGGTACCAACAGAGTCTGGCCTCTGCAGCAACTGCAGGAGCCCCTCTGACTGGCTTGGGGTGATGCCAATGGATCAAGAAACAAAATCCAGAGTACTATGGACTAAACTGTGTCCCCCAACTTCATATGTTGAATCCCTAGCCACCGCCCCCCCTCCGCAAGTACATGATACTTGGAGGAAGGAGATTAAATTAAATGATACCAAAGAGCTCCAGCTTTTTCTCTTGGCCCTGTGAGCATGCAGTGAGAAAGCAGCTGGCCACAAGCTAGGAAAAGACCCTCACTGGAAACAAAATTGGCTGGAACCTTGATCTTGGACTTTCATCCCCCAGAGCTATGAGAAGATAAACATCTGTAATTTAAGCTGTCTGTTTGATATTCTGTTATGGCGGCCTGAGCTGACTAAGACACAGAGAGAGGTGGATCCTGCACTCAGCTTCCTGTGCCAGTGTTCCGGAACTCCAGAGAAATGCTTTTTGAGATCTCTTGTGCATCCATGGCAGGAGGAGCTCACTCTTGCCACCCAGGCTGAGGCTTCCTGATCTAATCACTGTGTGGTTCTCACATTTTCCCCCAGATCAAAATGCTTCCTAAGTTTTCTCAAGAACTTCTCTTTGCCCTGCAGATTATTTATTAGGGTATTGTTTAATTTCAAATATGTGGCATTTTCCAAGCCACCCAGTTAATTTTGTGTGTGTGTGTGTGTTTTCTGGGGATGGAACCCGGTGCTTTATGCATGCTAGGAAAGCACTCTACCACCAAGCTATGCCCCAGCTCCCAAGTCACCCAGGCTTAAGGGGCAATTTTTGGTTACTATCACAGAAAGTGGAACAATGGGTTGTTTCCTGGGCCCTGGGACATCCCAGCCATGATCCTTTGCTGCTGATGCCATCACTTGAGGCCTTGCCTCTTAGTCATGGTATGTCACAGGCCTGAGCCTACTGTGCTGAGCTCCCCACATGAACATGTCATGCAAGTACTTTCCCAGGCACAAGCTCTGAGGCTCTGGAGCAGGTAGTTGGGTCGGTGGGACCCTAGGCCAGCCTGGACTGCTGGCATCACTGGTGCCATCAGCAGAGCCAAATGGAAGAGTGAGAAAGCTGACTAGGAAGACACTCACCTGTCCCCAGACCAGCTCCCCAACACCAACAAACAGGCACCAGAGCCACTGCTCTGTAGACAGAGGGGAGCAGCTGAAGGGCTTCCCGCCAAACTGGACGATGACAATCTGCAGAAGGGGGATGGGAAGGGGTGGGTCCAACATCAGTGGACCACTGGTACATATCCCAGCTGCCCTTCATCTACCCCAGCCCTTGACCTGTCTTGCCTACCAGGATGGCCTTTCTTGAGAGCCAGGCCATCCTGGTCAGAGTCAGAGGACTGTTGACTCCTGCAGGCAGACCAGCTGCACCCTGGGAGAGGGCCTTACTTTCCTTTGCTGGGGCTCTTTCCCTACCTTTTTGCCTCAACAAATGTGTGAAGGTGAATTCACAGACTGGTTGACTACAGGGCCAAGGATTACATGATGGGCCAGCATGAAGCTTTACATACCACCCCCACATCCTCTCTGGGGGCTATGTACCCACTGACTCCAGCTTCTGGATGAGGCTCAGCTGCGCCGACCGCATTTCCAGCTTTCATGAACTGATGCTTTAATACCTAGTCCACATGCACATGCCAGACGCCCTTGGGCTGGGTAACCCATAACATGAAGGTTACTTTGATTTGGCTTCCTGTCTCCCTTTCCCTCTCCACCTCAGAGAGCTCCTATTCCCAGGGGCAAGCTCTTCAAGAAGTACAAACCAACCAATCCAGAGCCCATTCCTGAACTCCCTCCCAGGGCAGTGTCTGACAACCCAGACAGCCCCCATGCCCCAGAATGGGCTAAAATGATTCACACCAGCCACTCCTAAGCCTGTGGATCTTGTTTTGCCCATTCTGTCTTGGAGAAGCCACAATAAAGGTCTTTGTCCATGGCTCTCTCTCTCTCTCTCTCTGCCTTCTGACTGACACTTCTGTGTGGCCTCTGTGGTGTGGCCTCTGTAGTGTGGCATGCCTTCTGCTTGGGATCTGTGAGCAATGAATAATTATGAATAAAAGATAATTATCTTTTGATGGCAACCATCTTCCAATTTGTGAGCCTTACTGTAGCTCAAGTTTTCCTTGAAGACAGTGTATTTTAGAACATTCAGCCCCTGCTGGGGACCTGAGATGTCCAACTTGTCCATTGCACAGTGGCAGGTAAAGTTCAGTACATCAACTTTGGGCACAGCTGGCATCTCCAAAAGAACCTTCTGGAGTTCCAGTAGCCTCAAACCAAGGAATTAGATGTCAGAAATAGGAATGGTAGACTGGAAGGGAGTCAGGGAAGGCTACTTCTGCCATAGGTGAGAAAAGTCGGTTCTGATTCAGGTCCACTAAACCCCTCTCTGGCACAGTAAGGTATGGGTAAGAGGAAAACCAAGATGGTCCAGACTGGTTTTGTGACTGGAGGCAGGAAGGCCAGGACCAGGGGAGTCCTAGGGCCTTGAAGCCCTCTATTCCCACCCCTCAAAAGCAGCACAGAATAAATGTGGAGCTGCCCCTTCTACCTGAATTCCAAAGGTACCCAGGACAATGGTGCAGAAGATGGGGTTGCTGAAGATGCCATCAAAGACGTTCCTTTCGCCGTGGATCTTGCGGGCATTGATCTCATTGAAGAGCTGCATCATGACGAAGGTGTTAAAGATAATGGTGTAGTGCTCTGAGGGCGGGGAGTGCAGAGGTGCATTCCTCCCACTGTCGATGTCAAAGAAGAGCTCCCCTGGAGGGAGGAGAGAGGCAGGGCTGAGGATGTGGCTGTGTGTGTGGGTGCTCCCTACATCAGTCACCTCTGGTCTTTACCACCTCCACCCTGGGGATATCCAGTGGGAGACCTACAATGAGGGCTGGCAGGGAGGTGAGGGCCAAGGGTGTGGAGCAGGCCTGCTCTACCCTGTGCTGGGCTGGGGATCCAGATGACATGTGCCAGACAGCACCCAAGCATGAGGGGAAGCCACAGTGTAGTGAATGCCTTGCACACACCAGCTGCAATGTGTGCACTCTGGGGCCAACCTACCGACGAAGAGCAGGGTGAAGATGATGGTGAGCTGATAGACCGCATGGCCTAGGATATTCTTCATCATGGTGCGAGAGATGAGGGGCTTGTCCCGGCCATAAGGCTTCCGCAGCAGCAGTGACTCTGTGGGAGGCTCCGTTGCCAGGGCCAGAGAAGCAAACGTGTCCATGATCAAGTTCACCCACAACATCTGCACAGCTTTGAGAGGAGAGTCCTGTGGAGAAGGGATGGTCACCCTTCTGTAAGCAGGCTGCCCAGTTTCCCAACTGGGGACAGCCTGGGGTGGAAAAACCTGTAGCTCCTAGGAAGGAACTCAGCTTGCGGTCAATGCCATCAGAATTTCATTCCCATAAACATATAATGTCTGCAGCCCTAGGTGTCCTTTATGTTAGCAGGGGTTTACTGCTAGGCTTCTAGTTTCTGCCCATCTCCTTCTGTTGCCTGCTGGCAGTGATCTAGAAGGTGTGAAAGGTCCAGCCAGTTATCCCAGGCTAAAAAAAATAGTCTAGTGAAAGGGGGCTAGCTTTGGGGCCACAGAAGGATGGACACTCTTTCAGTCTCCTATTCCCAAGGGGCAGGAAGAGGCCAGAACTCTGATCTGACTTGCCTTGTCATCCCCTAAATCGTTCTTTAAAAATTGGCTTCAAGGCGTCATATGGTTTCCCATGATCATATGATCACAAGGTTTCATATGATTTAATTCATTTGACATTTCCAGAACTGACATCTTCACAGAGAGAGCACCTTAGGGGAGCTGTAGGTTGGGGAAGGGAGTGGAGTGTCTGCTAATGGGTATGGGGTTTCCTTTTGGGGTGATCAGACTATTCTGGGAGTACATAGTGATGATAGTTTTACAACGTTGTAAATATAATAAAAACCACTGAATTGAACACTTTAAAATTATTATTATGGGGAAGTTTGTGTCATGTGATTTAGATCCCAAAAATCTTTGAAAGGACCAACTTGATCAGCAAATAATTTAGCTACCTGTTGACAATAAGCTTTGACATCGCTAATAGGGAACAAATCAATTCTGAATTGTCACCGATAGGGAAAATGGGACAATGAGAAAGGGGAGGAGATTCCACCAAGGGAGAAACTTGGAGTTCCCCAGAAGAATGGTACAAATATGTCCACACAGAAACTTGCACATGAATATTCCTAGTAGTACCAGTTATGATATCCAAAATGTAGAAACCACCCTGTGGGAGACCAACCTTACACGTGATTGAGTTACACTCCCCAGCTGGGTGCTGAGGCGCTCAGTCACAGAAATGTGGCAGAGCTTCCCCCACCCTTCTTGGGTTAGAGGGTCGGTGTCTTGTGCATGGGTGTGTCTTGCTACAGCCCCATGGGTGAAGCTATGCTCACCTGTTCCTTTGTAATCTAACCCCTTGCCCTGTTTAGGATAGAATCTTCCATGGAAGTGCCTTGTGTGTGTCCCCTCCTCTTACTGTGCCCTTGGGTGTGGCCTACCCAGGTGTCAGTCAACCTGCTGACAGTGGACATCATGAAGATAGACTCAGCCCCCTGAAACCTGACCCCTTGCCTCATTTGAATAGCTTCTCCTCAATAAAAGGGGTCAGCGCGTGCTCTCGCGCTCTCTCTTTCTGCGGACCCTTAAGGTCAGAGGAGCCATCACAGCAACCCCCCCCCAAAAAAGGTATTTGTGTCTCTTGTGTGGTTATTTTGCACAGCCCAGTTAACCCAGTTCAACTGGAGTGACCCCTGAGCCTGTTAGTCATGAGAACAGAAATCCGGCACCACCCAATAGTCCACTGGCTGATGAATGAGCAACACAATGTGGCATATGTACACAGATGGTATTATGAAATACTATTCAGGTATAAAAAGGAATGATGTACTGACTATAACATGGGTGAATCTTGAAAAAATTGTGCTCAGTGAGATGTTACAAACAAAGGCCATATAGTATTAGGTAGCACTGATCTGGTGATTTCCAGGGGTGTGATAGGGAGTGACTGTATTGGGTATAGGGTTTCCTTTGGGACTGATGAACATACTATGGAACCAGATACACGTGATGGTTGCATAACATGGTAATCGTACTAGAAAATCTACTGAAATGGTGAATTTGGGGGTACGTGAATTTGATTTCAATTAAAAAGAATCTGCAGCAAATAAAAAAAAAAATACTTGCTTTCCACCTGGCCTTTAAGCCTGAGCTTTTCAGCCTGAGCCTCTGCCCTCAGAAACCTTCCACAGGATTGTGCTGCCCACCTGAGTGATGCAGGCGCCTGTGAAGGCCACAATCACAGCCACAACGTTGACTGTCAGCTGGAACTGCAAAAACTTGGAGATGCTGTCATAGACGTTGCGGCCCCACATGACTGCCTTGACAATGCTGGTGAAGTTGTCATCGGTCAGGATGATGTCAGAGGCCTCCTTGGCCACGTCAGTTCCTGCAATCCCCTGGGGGATGGCACACAAACACAGAATCCATGAGTGTCCAAACCAGCGTGCTCATGGAGTCCATCCCTCAGCCCCCTTTGACCACCGAGCCCTTGTGGGCTGGTTTTCTGTCTTGCACTTCCAGATGATGTTCGCCCAGCTAGGAACAGCACTCGTTTTAATCCATTATGATTTGTGCTATAAACATACTCTGAGAGTCATTGCCTGCCACAGTACAGGGAGTTTGCTCCTAAACTCAGAGGATGCTGATGACAGGGTCACTCACCAGCTTTCTGTTTGCTTTAGTGCTCTAGAGAAACTGATTATCTAAGTAGGCCCTGGGAGTCCTGGATTGAACAGTGGGTCCTTGCTTCTCCAGTACAGAATGCAGATGTGGCTATACCTGTGCAAAACTGCCCAGCCCTCACTTGTTCCACCTCAGGCCTGGCCCTGTGAGACCTGCTGTCAGAAAGCTCAGTTTGGTCTTCCCTCCAGGTCTGGGGGCCCAGAGGGGGTGGACTGGGCCCCTGGTGGGCTGCATTGAATGTGGGCTGAGTTGAGGGTGCTCCTTTCTGCTAGAGTAGGGATAGGGCTTGCCAGGCTTCTGCCCTCAGTGGCCAAGCCCAGAGCCCTGTGTGTAGTACCTCCAGGCTCCTTGCTCAGTGGGCCTGGGGTTTGAAGGGAAGAACCACCTCTATGTAAGCAACAGGAAAGCAGCACAGAGGGAGACCCCACTAGGGACTCTTAATCACAAGTATAGAAAATAATTCAATTCTACTAGAAAGTCATAGAAATGAGAAGGTAACTTTTAGGCATTTGTCAATCAAATCCTCCCTACTCCCTACATGCATCCATATGATGCCAGGATGTGAGAGAACTTTCTATCCTACTGTAACCTGCCCTAACACAGTGTTTCACTCTCTAGTGCACAGTTACTGTCTGCGAGACTCAAGGTCTCATCTGTTGAGGTGACTGGCCTGGCCCTGGGTGACTTACCATGGCAAAGCCCACATCTGCCTTCTTGAGGGCTGGCCCATCGTTGGTGCCATCTCCAGTCACTGCCACCACCTGCCGCTGCTCACCAGTAGTGCTGTCGATGATCCCTGGAACACAGAATGGGGCAGGGCAGGGCCAGTGCCATCTGTAGATATGGAGACACCATGTCCCCCTGGAGCCCTGCCAAGGCGTCTGTGGGGCAGGCTGTCCTTGTGCTCCTGGGCACCTGTGGGTCAAGTCCCTCTCTTCCCACTCTGGCCCATCAGGCAGTGGTGGGGGGGTGTCATTTGGGTTAATGTCTTCCTCCCGTGGATCTCAATTTCTTGATCTGCTCCAGTAAGGAGACTGCCTCTGTGGGCTCCTCCTGCTTGGGTATTTTCTATACACAAGTTTCTAGAAGCAGGATCCTGGCTTCATAAGCAGCCCCTGGAGACCCACATGGGAACATGACTTGAGGTGTTCGTGAGCAGATGATAGGACGTGCCTGGGCACCCATGCTGCCCCCAGGAAGGGGCTGAGTGAGCTCGTTTACCTTTGACTAGAGTGTGCTTGTCGGTGGGAGACGACCTGGCGAGCACCCTCAGCTTGGGCCACACCTTGTCCAGCCGCTCTTGTTCTATCTGGGGGAAGCACATGATACTACACAGGTAAGATGGGTGCAGGGCTAGTGGAGGGACTGAAAAGGGCAGGGAAGGAAGGTCATAGAAGCAGTCAAAACTGGGACGAAGGTGGCAGGGAGCTACCTCGCCTTTCTCGTTGCGGATCCTCCTGTTGAACTCCTTCCCTTCCAAGCACAGGAAGTCCTCTCCTGGTTGGATGATGCCACACTTGGCTGCAATGGCCCGGGCCGTATTGATGTTGTCTCCAGTCACCATGCGAACTGTGATGCCTGCACGCTGGCATTTGCGGATAGCTTCAGGGACCTGCAAGAGACAAGAAAAGAAAGCAAAGCCAGTAAGGCAAAACTTATTTCGTGTCTGGGCTGTGCTGGGTCTAACATCCAGAGCTAGTAGTTAAGCCAAACCTGTGTACCCAGGCAAGGTGTCTGTGGAGGGTGGGCCCAGAGAAGGCATAGAGAACAGCCCATGGTAGGCGGGTGCCTCCCTCAATCCTCAGCCTACCTACGCCAGGGACCAGCAATGACTTAGATCCAGGCCCTGGTGGTGTGAGCAGGGCTGGGAGAAGCCAATGGAATCTTTCATATTCATGTCTGGAAGGGGTACCAGGGTGGCCATAAGATTTACCCAGCTGTTAACCTCATTTTCCAGCTGGTAAACTGAGCTCCAGGGCTGCTGAGCAGAACCAGTCCAGGTCACCAGGCAGCAGGTAGGGCAGGGACATTGACTCTAAAGAAAAATAAGAAAGGGGCCTCCCAACCCTGGCTACTTGACTAGCCTTCCTGTGGCTAGCAGTGCCTGCTACAGGCCCATCCTTCTGGGACCCTGACTCAGGGTGAGGACTCAGCGGTCAGCTGACTCTGAAGCAGCCAGAACTGCAACTAAGCTCTGGGCTCCTCTCTTACCGTCTGGGCATTAATCTTTTTCTTAGAGATGTGGGCCTTACATTATCTATTTGCTGGGGGAAATGGAACATTGCTTGGTTATGAAGCATGGATTTCATTTCCAAATATCATATTCAATTCTGATACAAGGCAAGGAGAAAGAGAACCCCCCTAGCATTGAGTGCAAAACGAGAGTTGAGAGTGGGAAGCCAGGAGACGAGCTAGGAGGTCATGGCATCATTCCAGTGAGAGGAAGATGGAAAGGACATTTCCCAAACCAATGAAGTACTGGCTCTTCAGGCCCTGAGGCTGCAGCAGGGAAGGAAGCAGACAAGATAGGGTCCGACAGATGCACTGGCAGGGAGGGGTGACAGAAAGGAAAAGCCATCCAGAGCTTGAGGAATTGAAAGAGGTTAGGCCTAAGCTTGCTAATTTTGCAGTGGGGGTCACTGTGAGCATTGATGGGATAAACATGGATTCCCTGGGACAAACACAGAGTCCAAGGAGGAAAGATGTAAGGATGTGCAGGTGGCCCAGGTGTGGCCCAATCCTCTGGTGTAGGGATCCTAGAGTAAGAGTCAGGCTGTGGGGGACTGGGGCAGAGCTGCCTGGGAACAGCCAGAGAGAGTGGGGGCAAGAATAGAGGGGCCCCCATTTCAGGCTGTGACAGAGAAACCTGATGATTCCTGAAGGAAATGGCCTTAAAAGTGACCAGGAAGGTTGAGCATCCCCCTGTGATGTATCCCCTTGATACTTTCTGCTCTTTGAGGACCTTGGCGCGCTCTAGATAAGACCACATGTTACCAGGAGACAACTTCCCTCCCAGCAAGGCAATGAGGCAGCTCCTGTCCCTGGAGCATCTGGAAGGCATTCCTCTGCTGCCACCAAGTGGCTGGGACAAACCCGAAAGCTGGGAGCTGCAGACGGAGGCTGGGCTGCCAGATCCTTCACGCAGTCTTGGGACTTTGAGCCTCCCAACCAGGTGGCAGGAAGGCCCCTCTTTATAAGGTGACCCCCTTCTCATGGGACAGATTTCCCTTGTCATCTGTTCAGTGGCACTTCCTGCTTCCTCCTCAAGGGTGGGCAGCACAGTGGAAGAGCTGTCAGGCTCTGCTCAGTCATTAAGGTGGCACACACCAAGCTTCCTGCAGGCACAGCCCACAGCAGGGTTACCCAAGGCCCATGTGGCTTCCCTCCTGCTATTGGCACCAGGGAGTCACAGTGCCCTCTGTGCTCTCTTCCTGGTTACTACCTGGCTAGCCCATTTCCCTGAGAATCTTCATGGCCTTCCCACATGACCTTGTCACTGTGACCTGCCTCCTGGACTATCTAAAGCTACTCTCAAGTCAAAAAGGAGCCATTTCTGATTCCTTGGGCCCCTCTGCCAATGCCCAGCCTGGGGTGGCCTCTCCCTAACCTGCTAGGGCACCTACTGAAGGTGGGCCTTTATTATATCCTCACCACAACTTGCCTCTGTTTGACATTTTCTGAGATGAAAACTTACATTAAAATATTTTGCAGCAGGCCTAGGAGCTCACCTTAATGCCAGTTCACACTGGGTTCTTCTTGGAATGCAGGGCTGCTCTATTGATAATGATCCATGGCCACTGGGCATTTTCTTCTGAATTGAGTTTTTTTGGTCCATGGTCCAAAGCATGAAGCTTCTCCTCTCCTGTCACCCCACACCCCACTGCAGCTCCTACAAATATGTTTTCAGGTTTCTGACATGAGATGGCAGCAATAGAGAGGGTCTGTGAAGACAGAAGGCCCTCCCAGACTCTGCCTCTCTCCAGGATCTCCCATTTTTAAATTTTTTTTAGTTGTAGATGGACACAATACCTTTATTTTATTTTATTTTATTTTATTTTATGTGGTGCTGAGGATTGAACCCAGGGCCTCACCCATGCAGGCAAGCATTCTACCACTGAGCCACAATCCTGGCAGGATCTCCTATTTTTAAAGAATAAAAAGCAGCCATCCCATGGAACCTGCTCAGCTCAAGGTCTTTAATGACTTCCCAATGTCAAGGCCATGACTGGGCAAACTCACCCTCTTTTCCTCTGTTCTTGCTTCAGACACATGGCCCTTGAAGTTTCCATTCCCTGTCTGGCCTCTGTTGCAGTGCACACTGTCCCGGTGACGTCACCCATACAATGATGCTCCTGGAATTTCTCTCTAGTCAGGACCTTTGCTGTGAGCTCTCTATTCCTATAGCCACTGACCTACTTGACATTTTCATAAGGATATCCTGAATATCATTTGGATCCAACTAAACCCTTGACTAAGAATAGTCCACCCTGTCCCTCAAACCTGCATCAGTCAGGCTTCCCAGCTCAGTCATCCCTGGCTCCCCGCTCTCCCTCACCATCCCCTTGAGCCTATTGGTTTTGCAGGGGCCTGGGGGTGAGGTTTGGAGATCTCACTGCTGCACTCACTCACCCAGTAGGAGGTGAAGCCTGAGCTATGCCCCAGGGCCAAGCAGGAGGAGGCTTTCTGTGGGCAGCCCAGAACCTCTGTGTGGGTCAAGGGCAAGAGCCTCCAGGAAGGAGATCAAGTGTACTGAGGAGGGTGTGATCTGGGGTGCAATGGCCATGACCCTAGGAGGATCCCAAGTCTCTGCCATTGACCACCTTATCCAGTGTTTCTGCACTTCAGCAGGTGGCTGGTTTGCTCTACCTGTAACTATGCAGTAAGAGGTGTAACAGCTGGGAAGGTGAGGAGAAAGTGGCTCTCGCCATGCATGCTTGTGTTTGAAGTACACCGTGGAGGTTAAGTGTGGGAAAAGGCTGGCCCTCCACTTATCGGACACCTCAGGTCCAGAAAGCAGTTACCAAGGGGTGGCTACCTCAGGCCGAACGGGATCCTCAATGCCCACGACAGCTATGCAGGTGAGGTCACCCACCACCTCATTCTCGTTGTCCCAGTCGGGCTCCTGGCCTGCAGAGAAGTCTCGGTAGGCGATGCAGATGGTACGGAGGCCGTCGCAAGCCATTGGCTCAATGATCTTCTTCACCATGTCATCCCGGTCCCGAGGACGAAAACTTCGCAGTTCACCATTGCTGTTTAAGATGTTGGTGCACCTGGGGCAAGGGGAGGGGTGGTGGAGTGAGGTGGAGACAGGGAGAAAACAAGAGGAAGCAGCACTAGTCACAGTGGAATAGGGTGGGACTTTAGCCAGTGTCCAATGTCCATATATAGATAGCAGAGGACACGGAGACACACAGACAGGGGAGGAGGCCATGTGACAACAGAGGTAGAGACTGGAGTAATGCAGCTGCAAGCCAAGAAGCATGGAGGATTGTAGCCACCACCTGAATCTGGGAAAGGCAAGCAAGGATTCTCTCTTATAGCTGTCAGAAGGAGCACAGCCCTGCCTATACCTTGACATTGGACTTCTGGCCTCCAGAACTGTTGTTTTAAGCCAGCAGGTTTGGGGTCATTTTTTCCAGCAGCCTCTGGACACACATACATTAGAGTTGGCTGAGAGACCCCCAGTTGGCAGGTGGGAACTCCTGGCTTATGGCAGTTCTCCCATGGACTCCACGGGACAAGGAGGAAGATCATCAGGAAAAACCAAATGCCACAGACTATCAGTTGTAACCACGGAATGGGAAAAGCAGCAATCTCAGTCCAAGCTCTGATGGACCCAGGTGCTTCTCAGAATAGATATGACTGGGAGGATTCAGCTAAAGACAGGTGTGATAGAAAAAGTGAATGGGCTTAGGAGGTAGGTACTACAGGGACACTGATGAAGCAGGAACTGGTTGTCAAGACAGAAGGAAATGACAACAAGAGCTGGCACAGACTGATGTCTTCCTAGGAACACGGATTCACTTATGTCATTCTGACAATACTCCCAGGAAATAAGTTATCAGGGGAAACTGTGGTGGCCATGGAGAGTGGAGGTAATTTGCTCATGTTCACATGACCAGCAAAGAGTAGAGTCAGGTTTGGACTTCAGGCTCTGCTATAGAATTTGGGTTTTCAGCCACAGTGGCCATCAAAAGAGAAGCCCAGAAAGAGGTCTAGGCCCTGAAGTCCAGCCTCCACTACCAACCCATCAGGGCTTCAGGGAGGATGTGGTTTTTGCCCTGGGTTGCAGTGTCTGTGCCTGGACTATTTGGGGGCTCACCCGGTGATCAGGTCTGCTGAGAACAGTGGGCAGGCTTAGCCTGGGGGTGCAAGAAACCCTAGGCTTCCCAGGGGGGAAGTATGGGAGGATCCAGGTGGGTGGGGCAGAAGGAATGGGGAAAAGAGAGAGGCCAAGGCCAAAGGAAAGTGTATAGACTGAGAAAGGGCAGGGGGAGCAAGGGTGCTTTGACGCAAGGCTGCATGCTCCCTCTTTCTGTTTTGTTAAGCAGCTTTATTCACATACCACACAATTCACCCATTTAAAGTGTACAATTCAATGATTTTTAGTGTATTCATAGATACGTACAAGCATGACTACAGTCAACTTTCAAACATTTTCATCACTTCTAAAAGAAACCCAACAAAAATAACAGTAGCAAAAATAGATAAATTGAACTTTATCATAATCTTAAAACATCATGTGTCTAGGGATACTCTCAATAGTAAAAAGAACTAACACAATGGGAAGAAATATTTATAAATCCGATACCTGATAAGGATCTAATAACCCGAATATATAAAGAACTCTTAAAACTAAGTAATAAGAACACAAACAGACCAACTAAAAAATGGGCAAAGGGCTTCAATAGACATTTCTCTAAAGAAGTCCTAAACTTGTCACTAAACACTTGAACAAATTCTCAACAGCATTAGTCCTTAAGGATATGCAGATCAAAACCACCATAAGATACCACCTCACATACACTAGGATGACCATAATAATAACAATAAAAGGAGAGAATAACAAATATTTGGAAGGATGAGGAGAAGTTAGAATTCTTCTACTTAGCTACTTGGGACATCAACTTGTGGAGTCAATTTGGAAAAAAAAAAACATAATATGACGGGGCATGGCACTCCTAGGTAGATATGATGGTTAATTTTAGTGACAACCTGACTGGATTGCAGGATGCCTAGAAAATTTGTGCCAAGAAGTGGGTCCTCGCTGTGATTACACCTGTCAATGTGGAAGAACATTGAGAATGGGTGGGAAGAGTTTGGAAAGTTTGAAGGAGCAGGCTAGGGAAAGGCCAGAATGCTATAAGCACAGCTTCGTGGGCAATTCTCCTGGGAGGTCAGAGGACCAGAATGCTAAGGGAATGCAGATAGTAAAAACTGTGCTCATAAAGTTTCATATGGAAACAAGGGCTCCACTGGAAATGGTACAGGGGACCATCCTTTTTTACATTATGACAAAGAATTTGGCTGCATTTTGTCTATGTCCTGAGACTCTTTGGGAGGCTGAGTTTCAAGGTGAAAAATTTGTTCATGTGAAGGAGGAAACAGCAAAGCATTCAGGATATGGCATGGGTATTCATTCCTGCATCCTTTTTAGCTAAATTTACTGTGAGAATCAGGAGAAAAGAGGAATAGAGTGGAAAGATTTGCAAAACTTGCTGTTTGGCCAAAAAAGAAGTTAGTGTAAAGTTCCAGCCAAAGAGGGTACTGATGTGGTTGCTAGTGCAACTAAAAAGAAGCCAAGTGGATAATAGGAAAGATGCCTAGAGGGAATTGCAGAAATGGAGTGCCATCTCATGCTTAGAAATGTAGAATTATAAATTGGTTTCAAAGAATTTCCAGGACAGAGTCTTTGGAGAAGAAAGCCCCAAGGTGCCATGCTCACCCAAAAGTGACTAGGGATTTATTTCCCTGGAATTTATTTCTCTGTTTTTAGCCAGAGGCAGATAGAATCATGGTTCAAGTGGGCCCAGATACAGCTCTCACTGGTGCCAGACCTTGGTGTCATCCAGGTGATGCTGGTTCTGCAGGCATGCAGGATGCAAGAGTTATGGAGTCATGGAGGCTTCCACCAAGATTTCAAAGGAAAGCCTGGGAGCCAGGCAGGGTGTGGCAGCATTGGCATCCTTGCAGGCAGTCTCTGCCAGAGCAATGATGGAGCCATGAGAATGAAGCTCATGTTGTAAAGGAGACCCCATGAAGTTAGAGGATGCTAGGAATGCTCAGAGGAAATTGCAGACAGCGTGTAAAGCTAGCTCAAGACAGTGGCCTTGTGGGAAGCAGCCAGCAAAGTTATTAGGATGGGATTGACCAAGCCCTTGGGAGCCACATACTAACGTGGTGTGCTTTGGACACCAGACATGGAGATTTAGGATTTGCCTCCTGGGTTTTGGTCTTACTTTGGTCTAGACCCTCCATATTATTTTCCTATTTTCCCCATCTTGGAATGAGAATGCTTACGCTGTGTCATTGTATCTTGGAAGAATGTAACTTTCTTTTTTAACTGTATAGGGGCTCTTGGCTAAGATTTTGCCCTGAGTCTCAGAGGAGACTTTTTGGACTTGGACTTTTAAGCAAAGTGGGAATAGTTAAGACTCTGGACATTCATGGAGAAGAATTGAATGCATTTTGTATTGGGAGATGGACATGAGCCACTGGGGGTTAGGCACAGAATGTGTCCCAAAGGCCTATGTGTTAAAAGCTTGGTCCCCAGCTTGGCACTCTTGGGAGGGGTGGGAACTTAGGAAGTAGGGCCTAGTGGGGGGGGATAAGTCCTTGGGGCATGCCCTTTAAGGGGATTGTGGGACTGTGGTCTCTTCTTTCTCCTTCTCATCCCAGCCATGAAATAAAGTGACTCTTTGCTCCATCACACACACCTGTCATGATGTACTGTCTTGCCACAGCCCCAAAGGCAATGAGGCCAAGTGATCATGAACCCAAACCTCCAGATCTATAAGCCAAAACAAACCTTTTCTCTTTATAAACTGATTTAGCTTAGGGTTTTGTTATTGTAATGGAAAGCTGACTAAAATGGGATATATCTAAAAGAGTTGAAAATGTGAATTCAAGGGCTGGGATTGTGGCTCAGTGGTAGAGCGCTTGCTTAGCATGGGTGGGACCCGGGTTCGATTCTCAGCACCACATAAAAATAAAGGCATTGTGTTGTGTCCATCTACCAAAAA
>NW_026000256.1:244613-266559 GCF_001458135.2 Marmota marmota marmota | reverse complement strand
AAAAAAAAAGCAAAAAAAAAGAGAGAGAGAGAGAGAGAGAAAGAAAAGATTCTCTCTCTCTCTCTCTCTCTCTCTCTAAAAAAAATGTGAATTCAAACACAACCTTGTTCACAGCAGCATTATTCACAATAGCCAAAATGTAGAAAAAATCCTAGTGTTTGGCAACAGATGAATGGGTAAACAAAATTGATCTTATACACACAATGAGATATTAGTCAACCATCAAAAAGAAATGAAATTATGATACATGGATGAACCTTGAGGACATTATTCTCAATGAAAGAAGCCAGACACAAAGGCCACAAAGTGCATGATTTCCTTTTTTTCTTTGCAATACTGGGGATTGAACTCAGGAGTGCTCTACCACTGAGCCACATCCCCAGACCTTTTGATTTTTTATTTTGAGACAGGTTCTCACCAAGTTGCCCAGGCTGGCCTAAACTTGCCATCCTTCTGCCTCAGTCTCCTGAATAGCTGGGATTATAGGGTGCACCACTGCACCTGGCTGCAGGATTCCATTTATATGAAATGTTCAAAATAGGCAGAGACAGAAATCAGATCAGTGGTTTCCAGGACTGGTGGGGAGATGGACAGTAGCTGTTTAGTGGGTCAGGGGCTCTTTATGGGGTGATGGAAATGTTTGTGAACTCGAGTAGTAACAGTTGCATGACATTGTGAATGTACTTAATGCCACTGAACTGTATACTTTAAAGAGATGAGAATGGTCAATTTTATATCAGGTCTATTTTGCTACAAAAATAAAACAAGAAATCTTGTATATACCCTTAAACTAGCCCCCAGCCACCCAGCCCCTGGCTCCTTCCTGTTGCCCACTCACTTTTTGAGCAGGATTTCCGAGGCCCCCTTGCTGAAGAGGCGGAAGCCGCCGTCAGGCATGCGGATGACCGTGCTCATGGACTTGCGGACTGAGTTGAAGGTGTACACTTTGTAAAGCTTATCTTCTGGAATCTGCTCCCGCACAGGCTGGAAGTCCCGCTTCAGGTCCAGGACAAAGCCCAGCAGAGCACACTCCGTCTTATTGCCCACTTGGCGTGGGAGAGCGCCTTCCTTCTCTGGAGGCTGCAGGGCGAGGAGAGCCAAGATGGCACCGAGGCCAAGAGCACCCTCCATGCTGCCCCCGGGGCCTGGCTCCTGCCCAGTTGTGGCTACCGTGTTTTAGGGTGTGTTGTCAGGGGAGCAGAGGACTGCTCCCCTGACTATGTGGACTAGATGGGCCATGCCCCAGCTGCAAAGTGACCCCTTGCAGGCAGGATTCTCATCATTCACCAGACTTTGAAGGGTCTTCTAGAAGCTGCAGGCCCCACCCAGTAGCCAGAGCACCCTGTCATGTCAGGGACTGAGAGGAGGGTGAACCCAAAGACTCTGCTCAAAAAAAAATTTTTTTGGTGATGCTGGGAGTTGAACCTAGGGCCTCATGCATTCTAGGCCTGTGCTCTACCTTTGAGGGGCCTCCAGCCTCTCAGAAGTTCTTAAGGGGGTATAGTCAGCTCTTCAGGATAGCTCATGCCACATCCCAGCCCAGCCCCTTCCCTTGTCCCACAGCAGCTCTGTCAGCCTGCCCTCCTGCTCCAGCTCACTAGTATTTTGGTGGTGTAGGCACTGTTGATGGAGATGGCATGGACCAGGAGGTCAAGGATCTTGGGGGTCAGGGCACTGGGGGCTGGAATCTCTTTGTAGTGGGTATCTCCTAGGTAGGACTGGACCACAGTCATCCGGTTGGTGGTGAGCGTGCCCGTCTTGTCTGAACAGATGGCAGTGGCATTGCCCATGGTCTCACAGGCATCCAGGTGGCGTACCAGGTTGTTGTCCTTCATCATTTTCTGTAAAGGGTATAGATCGGGTGGGGACACTTGTGTTGTTCACTCATCAGGTTAAGGGGAACAAGAAATGGTCAACACAAATATGATGTACTTGTGGTAGTAACAGCCCAGTGGGAACCCTGATCAGCACTGGGCTATGTGGTGGCTAAACCAAGAGAGCAGGCCTATGAGACAGAAAGACTCTCCTCAAAGAGCTAACAGTCAGACTTCAGGCAGTCACTCTCCTCAGAGCTCATCTTCTCAGAGGCCCCTCTCAGGTTACCCACTGGCCCTGAGGTTCCCTGATGCCATCCTGACTCTCGCATGCTCTGCCCATAGTCTTCTCATGTCCCAGCGCCTCCCTGTTCCCATCCCCACAAACAGTACTGGTATCTTCACTTCCTAACCCTCTGGCCTCTCTATTTTTGTGTCCCAGAGATGCTAACCCTCAGGTCTACTTCACCATCCACTTGCTCTCTGGCTTATCTCATTGTGCCCAGGGATCCAGGTGGGGAACGCCCCTGAATACAGCAAGTCCCTCTGTATCAACAGATCTGCAAAGATGCCCCTTGGTCCCCACTCAATGCCTTCCCTCCCCCCCAAGGTGTACCCAACCTCCCCTAGTCCTCAATGCAGCCCAGGTGCTTGCTGAAAGCCCACAACTGTAAACACTATTATTACCTTGACAGAGTAAGCCAAGGAGATGGTGACAGCAAGAGGCAGGCCCTCAGGGACAGCCACAACCAACACAGTGACACCGATGATGAAGAACTTCACGAAGTACTGCACATAGACGGGCGTGCACTCTGCCAGCCACACGCGGCCATCCACAACGAAAGTCTCAATCACAAAGTAGAGGACCAGGATGATGACAGTGATGGCAGACATCACCAGCCCTGTCCGGTCATGATGGAGGCCACAGAGGGTTGGGGAGGAAGAGGGCCACCATAGTTGAGAAGGAGAGAGAAAGAGGGAAGAAAAGGTAAGGGACACTGTGGCTGTGGCCAGCTCAAAGCAGATTTGGTTTGAGTTGTGGGATAAACAGCTGGGGGGATGGCTCAGTGGGGGCAGAGAAAGGCCTGTTTGCATAAGAGCTTGAGATGTTCTTTGGTCAAGTCCCCTAAGACATGTGGAAAGGAGAACAGAGAGCCTATGTCCAATGGCATGAGAGGCACAGCTGTAGGGACTGGCTAGGTGTGGCCCACCCTCAGAAGTTAAGAGTTCCAGCCAGTAGGCCCTCGATACTGCTGGCTGCCTTTTGACCATGCCATGGGCAGAGCATGCTGGGTAACAGGTCAGCTTGTGATTTGGGCCTTAGGGAAGGGTTTGGAATCCATGCTTACTGGGGAAAGTTGGGCCAGACCCTGATGGCTCTAGCTGGCCTCTGGCTGCCTGGCCCATACCACCTGCAA
This sequence comes from Marmota marmota marmota, assembly GCF_001458135.2. Classification (NCBI taxonomy): domain Eukaryota; kingdom Metazoa; phylum Chordata; class Mammalia; order Rodentia; family Sciuridae; genus Marmota; species Marmota marmota. The sequence goes on along the minus strand of NW_026000256.1, from coordinate 263,327 downwards.
TATCTCTTCATCCTGACTGTACATGTCATGATTCCATCTCCAGGATCCCAGAGTCCCTTATGCATGACTGGTGGCCCCTGGCCTGCCACCTCTGGCTGTCCCTACCTGCTTTTCCAATCTGCACAGCCAGTTTCGTGAGCTTCCCCTGTAGAACTGACTTCTCCTTCTTGGGCACGTTGGCTTTCTTCTTCTCTCGCTCCTCCATCTCCCCACCCTCTGCGCTCTTCAGGGGCTGCATTTCCATGGCAACTGCCCCATCCTGCTTTTTAGCTGCACACAGAGGAATACCATGGCCAAGGTTAGGGCACAGCCAGGATGAAAGAGCTACAAGGGGCTATCACAGGGGAAGACATGCCATACCATTCAAAATGAAATGGAATTCACTGTGGGTTCTTTTATATAATCCCAAGCTTAACATGGCAAAAGGGAGTCTATTGACCTCCCCCATCTTGCTGCCTAAGGTCAGACCCTCCTAAGGTGGCTGGACAGCTCCAGCACTGTGCTAGGTAGGAGAGAGAAATGGTTCTCTCATGGAAAGGGAGGACAGACACAAGAACAAGGTACTTGGGCACACAGACAGGTGGCCAGTCCTGGAATGCCCCAAATCTCAATACCTGAGGAGAGGTCTGTGGTCCAAGGAATATTCCAGAACCTGAGGTTGACTCATCTGCTCACTGGTGTACAAGCCACCTCCCTGCTCCACTGGGAGGCTTAGGGGCCCTGGTGGACCCTCCTCCTATCCCAGCCACCCCTGCTCAGTCTGTCTACTCCCACTCGTATGCTCTCTGGGCTGCAGTAGGCAAGCTTTTTCTGACCCTCCAACTGCCTCCCTGCCTCCCTGCCTCCCTGCTGGAGCAGAGGACTCCCCTTCCCCTCCCCCCTCCTTCCTCATCCTTGCTGTGCTTGATATGGTGGTGGTATGTCCCCACCCCGCGGCTCCTCATTTTCCTCTTTGCCAAGCTCTGGCCTCACGCACTCCCTGAGCTCCAGGGTCTTCAGCTGCATTCCCAAAGTAATCATGTCTACTCTACTTGCTACCTTCACTCTTCCTCAGGGAGGGGCTAACTGACCCAGCAATTGGGGGTTCCCTGCTTGTCTTTATCCCCCATCACTCTGTCTCCCATGCAATGGGGCTCTTTGCATACAGCCATCACCTCTGTATCCCCCCTCCCCACCTTCTAGCCCAAGGCCACTCACCATAGTACCTTCCTCTCAGTAGCCTCAGGGATATGCCAAGTCCTGCCCAGCTGGGCCACTTCTATCCTTGTACCCCAACTACTGTCATGCTCCCATAGCCCTTCCCCAAATTCCCTCCCAACTTCAATTTTATCCTTTCAGCTCTAGTTGGCTTATCTGATCCAGTCTCAGTCCCTAGGTCCCTGGGTGAGTAGATACCATACTTGCTTGAGAAGGTCCATCTCTTGTACCACGACCTTCCTGAGGTCACACTTCCAATACCCAGAACTGACTGCTGATTTGACTTGGATTGCTTCTCCTCCTTGGGCTGCCATCTGCTGTCCAGCCACAGAGTGCCAGAGCCCACTAGGGACTCAGGGCTTAGAGGAGAGCTGGGCCTCTGCCCATTGGAGGGTTGCTCTGTCACCCTGGTCCACAGGGTCAGTCAGAAGGAAGCTGACATGGGAAACCCACAGGACCAGGACCAGAGCTTTGGGAAAGTCAACTTCTTTGTATATCAGGTTCCTTCTCTGGCCAGAGGACGCAGGGTGCCTAGCACAGATTATCTTTATGCACAGATCTCAGGTGCATAATGGCCAATAGCTCAGGTGTCTGCTAGCCAACATCTAGGTGGTTGGTCTGGGCTTCCAGAAGTGTCCGTGGATGGGAGGCTCAGAGCAGCCCTAGGGGGTGCTCCTCCATTCTCAGGCCAGGGCAGGACCATAGAGTTCACTCACCTGGTCTCTTGGTGCTGCTCTTGCTCCATTGGTGGGTGGCCCCTCCCACACACCCACTCTACCCAGCCCCAACCCCCAGGCTCCTCAGCTGCCCTTAGCAGCGCTGCGTACACATTACCTCTGGTCTGGCTACTGTCCATCGCCCCATCTTGCTGCTTTCCTACAATGGAAGAGGAATGACAGACACGGAGACTTGAGAACATCCATATGGCCAAGACAAACAGACATGCACAGGACAGTAGGCAGAGCTGGAGCACAGACAGTGCAGCCTGGAACCACGTGAGATGGGCGGGAGGAGGATGTGTCTAATTGCTGGTGGCCCTGATGCTGTCCACAGAGAGACCTTCTCCATACCTTGTATTTTCCAGGCTCACTCTGCCACCACCTCCCAGAATGTGGTTACCACACAAAACCCAGGGCCAGGGCTTCCCACTGAGCCTTGACTCCAGGCATACAGTGAAGCCTTGAAGGCAGACTAGATGATTCCTGAGTCACATGGGAGAGCAGTGGGAAGTTTCTGAAAGGACTGCTGTCTTGAGAAGGGCCTTCCCACAGTGCTGACCACACCTGAGGGCTGCACGAGGTAGGTGGCAGTTAGGAGGGCTATCCTGGGGGCCATACCTACGCTGGCCCCAATCCAGAGGGGAACTGACCAGGGCAGGAGGGACTTGATCTATCAGTCACCACAAAATAGCTCATGTCATTGGGGATCCAGGGACACAGACAAGGTGCTAGGTGGATCCCAGGCAGGGGGATTGGGATCTGGGATCCCCCAAAAGCATGGCAAGATCCTCCTTCTATCCAGAAGTGGAACATAGATTGGGGCCTCTGTCCAGGGCTCCTGTGGAGGCTGAGGATAGTTCAGAGGTAAGGGAGATATCTGAGGTGGAGGGGAAAGAGACACCCATAGACATAGGATGACAGTAAGATGATAACACAGCACAACAAGGGCAGGCGCTGCTGGAAGCCCTGGGGTTGTGAGGGCCCAAAGGAAGGAGAGACTGTAGGGCAGGGCTGGGGTTGTGGCTCAGCAGTAGAGTGCTCGCCTAGCATGTGCAAGGCCCTCAGTTCGATCCTCAGCACCGCATAAGAATAAATAAACAAAATAAAGGTATTGTGTCCAACTACAACTAAAAAATAAATATTTTTTAAAAAGGCAAATGGCAGCAAGTGGACAGGGGGCACTTTTGGAGTATGCCCAACAGACTGGGTTGACTCATAGGGAGTCAATGAGGCAAGGAGCGGGGAGACATTGGGCATGGTGGCTGCTGCTCCCCCTTAGGGCCCATCAGGGTACCCCTCCTCAAAGAAGCTCTGGCCACTAAGTTGCACAGCCTATTGGTGCTGAAGAGAGTGGGAGAAAGGGTCCTGGTAGGGGTTGGAGGGGGTCTGTTTATGTTCAAAGAGGAAGAGCCTAGGACCCAGCAGTGAAGGACACCAACATTTAAGGGACAGAGCAAGAGGCCAGGATTCTGCAAAGGAACCACAGGGGACACTAGGAAATATATGTTCCAACAGCCCAAGGGAGAGAACCTTAGCACGGGGAAGGTGACCCTATGTGGAAAGGGCCTCCCTGCTAATCAGCTGGGACCAAGAGGCCACGAGGCAGAGTCAATTGTTCTTCTATATAGAAAGGTCTAGGGACTCCAGCCTCAGCCAGCCCAGACCAGATGAGGCCTGGGCTCACTACCTGCCTGTGCACCCTTAGGCTTCTCACTAGGGGAGGACTCTGAACTAGCTTTACAGGGATAGGGGCCTCAGTAGAGCAAACATGAGGTGGTGGAGGGAAGGCCTGGCCTGGTAGCAGCAGGGAGGTGTCCACATGGGGACACACAGGCCCAGGTGGCCAGGAGATGGTCCATGAAAGCTTTCAGGCCACTGAAGCTCATGCTGCTCCTCTGTCACTGCCTCCATGAGCAGAGAGCTTCAAGAGGTGGCCCACGACTAGGCTGATAGAGCATTCTTCCTTATGTTGACCTGTCTCACCTGCTTTCTTGGCTCTGGCAGCCTAAGACTAATCATCCCTTCCCCAGGTCATTGGCCCCAGATTCCTGCTGGAGCTTCCCACAGGAAGCAGAGTTCTCCCCACAGTGCAGGTCCTTTGTACTTGTAGATGGGCCCAGGTGGCTTCTCTCGGCTGGGAGGCACCAATCTAGAAATCTCCATTCCCCACTTGGTTTGGGGAGTGATAAAAAAATGTGGGTCAGAGTTACAGAAGGGAACACCTGATCCATAGTGCCAAGATCCAGCGGGTCAGGGAGTACGGAGGTCAGCTCCATAGCTGACCTCCATAGACTGAGGACCAAAGGAGACTCTGGCCACGCTTGCAGGGCAGCAGACTAGCTCTGTGCTAGGGAGGATACGACCACTATGGAGCTGAGCTCTCTGAAGTTATCTGTCCTTTGACACTGCTGTCCCTAGGACAAGGGCCATCACCCATTATGATCTGGTCCTGCCCCTATCCCATCCCAGCATCCTGTGATCCTGAATGTCCTTTCACAAATCCTATCCTTTCTACCATGTCTTCTTTGCTGTGCTTAAGAGTCCTCCACCTCTGAGTTCATGACCCCTATTTCCCTGGCTGTTGTATTGACCCCCGATTCTTGACATTTTATTGTGTATTCACTGTTAAGGGTATAAGGGCTGAGCACCCTGAGGGTGGTCATTAAGCTCCCAGAGCATCCAGTGAAGCCAACGAGTCTAGCCCTGTGTCCCTCTGACCTCATTCCTGTCCAGGCAGAGCATTCCAAAGCCTTCAGGAAGCAGCCATTCCAGGGAAGCTGCCCTTACACAGATTTGGAGGGGCCCCTGGCCTGCTGACTTTGGGGGATAAAACCCTAGAAGAAGGATTTCCAAGAAAAATCAGAAGAGAGGACATAGCCTGTCATCCTTTGAGGGCTGGATCTCCTGGGAGCCTGGGACTGGCCAGCAGGAGACTGCTGATAGGCAGACAAAGAAGAGCAGTGCCCCACTGTCCCTGTCAGAACTAGAAACTAGAAGTCAGGGTTGCCTTACCTTTCTTATCTTTTTTCTCCTCCTCCTCTCCACCAGCTCCAAGCAAGGTAAAGATAATGCCTGTCTGGGAGTTTACACCAACGGCCGTTACCACCATTCTTCCAGAACCTTCCATGACATGAGTGCCTAACACAGCAATACAGAGAGACTGAGACAGAGATTTGCACCACCTGGTGAGAGACATGTTCAGTGCCTACATGAGGGTTCCCAAGGAATCCCAGAGGCAAGAACTCATCATTCAGAGGCTGCTACAGTTGTATTGACCCAAATCCTCGGCTGGCTCAGAGGAAACCCATAGGCCCAGAGGGGTAGGTACTTGGCAGAAGCCTGGGTGAGCCATTCACAGGGGGCTCTGACCAGGGGGCTCTGGCCTTTCTGTCCAGTTTCACACTGCATTTCCCCTTGGGATAAATGCTAGGCTAAAAGGAAAAGGAACACTTGCCTCTTTTGGATCTCCTTGAAGGTCTAGATTTGGGAGAAGTGCTACTTTGATCCCCATGAAATTTCCTCCCCATTCAGGACTACCAACGGTCTTTTGGAGCCCTGTGGCTGTAGGTACCACCATCAGTTCTCCAGTGGCCCACTCTGGCTTTGTGATGGGTGCAGTCCTCAAACCCCCTAACTGGAAAACCTATTTAGGGAAATTGCCCTCTTGAGGTGAGTCTGGCAAATGGCTTCAATGGGGATATTGGGACAAATGGCTTCCAATCTGCTGACTTCAGTGGGCTGGTTGGGAAGGCAGCCCTTACCTGAAAGCAGCATAGGGTCTTTGTCAGCTGACTTGCGCACATGATCCGACTCGCCTGTCAGAGAGCTCTCATCGATCTTCAGGTCGTTTCCCTGGATGAGCACGCCATCGGCAGGCAGCAGGTCTCCTACAGGTCCACCCCGAGCCAGAACCAGAGGCTGTGGGTCCAGGGGACCTTTCTCCCCACCACCTCCTCCCGGCTCTCCCAGGGAAGGTCCCTCTAGACATGATGAGCCAGGTGGTCAAAGGAGTCGAAATCCCTCTTCTTTCAGTCTCCTCCTTTGTGGGGGAGGGAACCACCCCCAACTAGCCATGTTGTCCAGCTTGCAGCGGACAGGGTCAACATTTCCCTCCTGCAGTAGTGGGGGGCTGTGGAAACAGTCTACTTCTTGGGGTGTGATTACATCTCTAATATTCCCTTTCCATGCTGCCTCACGCCCCCTGTGGGTGAAAGCACCTGTGTACTGGGGACAGCCTGCACGGGGGTGTCCTGTGGCCCATGCTTCTTGGAAATGGGAGTCAGGCTTCCTTGGTGGGGTGGGTGAAGATTGGCACACTCACCATACTTGACCTGAGCGATGTCCCCCACCACCAGTGCAGCCACAGGGACCTGGAGGAGCTGCCCATTCCGGATGACTGTGAACTTCTGCTCCTGCTCAATGCGGCTCTGCAGGCCTCGAAACTGCTTCTCCTTGCTCCAGTCATTAAAGGCCGTGACAAGCACCACACAGATGACAGACAGCAGGATGGCGGCCCCTTCGATCCAGCCAGCCTCAGCCTCCCCCTCATCTTCTGCCCCACCTGATACATTCCCGCAGGCTTTGCCCAAGGAGAGAAGGGAAGAGGAAAAGAAGTTACAGAGCCAAGCCCAGGTGGGACATCTTAGGACCCTGCCTCCACTCCTTCCAGCCCAGAGCCCTTCCCCTCACCTTCACTCTCCTCTCCAGGAGGTGCATAGAAGGAGAGGCCCAGGGAGACGATGGCGGCCACCTCCAGGATGATGAGGGTCACATCCTGCAGGGCCTCCCACACCAGCTGCAAGAAGGTCTTGGGCTGCTTGGGAGGGATAAAGTTCTGCCCATAGATCTGCCTGCGCTTCTCCAAGTCGTTGGTGCTGTCCGCCAGTCCTGCACAATTCCCAGGAGGGCAGTAGAAGCACAGAGGGAAAGGATGAGAAGGCCAGCTTTAGTCCTAGGAACCCCCAAGAGGCCCTGCCTGACCTGCTGCTTTTGGGGTCTCTGGCTGGGCTGCCTCTCCCTCTGGACTCTATGGTTGTAGAAGGCAGGAACTGTGCAGACATGGCGCCATGAGCCTTTCTGCAGACCTTTGGGGCCAAGCATGTGGGAGTGAGTGTGTGGCTCTCCACAGCTAGCTTGAGAAAACCCAGTCTAAGGAACGGATGCAGGGCCAGGCAGAGGGGCTACAACTTCCTCCTGATACACACATGAGTAAAGCTGTTTTGTGCTCCATCCAAAATGTCTCTGAGTGGGGCTTTGCAAGAAACTGACGGTTAAGGCCTAACAAGTGAAAAGCACAGAGGGGCCCATTAGGGCCTAGTATGGACCAGGGTTTCCCAGAAACAGGAATAAAAGAGAGCAGCAAGCAGCTCCCTAGGAAAAGTAAGAATCCAGATAGCTTCAGTGGGTTCATGGGAAGGTTACCAGTCAAAAGGGTGTGGGTGACATTAGCCTGGTTTCAACTGGATGCCAAAGAAGTTACCAGAACCCTTTCTGAAGTAGGGCTTTCTTCCTGTCAGGAAAGATCTCTCTAGCTCCAAACATGGATTCCCTGTCTTCTTCAGAGCAGACTAGTCACTGGGCCCCACATAGGTCTATAAGATGAAAATGTGCTTTTGGGTCATGGACATCCTAAGAGCAGAAAAGCCAATGGGCCTTGGCCATAACCCTACTCCCATGGTCTGCTGGTCCCAGAGAATGTAAGGTCTCACAGCCTAACTTGAAAAGGGAGCAGGGCATGGAGGCAACCAGGAGCACATGCACAGCCAGGGCCCAGAGATATGGGAATCTCTGGAACCACAACTGCTGAGGAGGACAGAACAGCCACTGGAAACAGGGAGTGGAAGCCTGATTTCCAGAAGTTTCTTAGGAAAGGAACAGAGAGAGGGAATATGAGAGCTAGTGGGAGATGCAAGTTCTTGGGTGCAGACAGGGGGACCAATAGCGGCTTATGAAGAGAGAGACCCAGGAAACCAGGTTGAGGGACAGGGTGGACAGGGGAGAAGCAAAGCCAGAGTCCCAGTGGTAAAGCCTTGCTTGACCTCACCATGGCGGGCAGCATCATATGCTCAGCCATGCCTGGGGACCTGGGCCCCTGGGCTGGGATGGGTGGGGAGCTTATCATTTGGGAGGAAGGTGCCCTGCCCATGACAGTCTCAATGAGGCAGACGAGGCTGGAGATGAAAAGGGGTCTGAGTCCATGAGTTAGAATTCTTTTTTTTCCTAAAGAGATTCCTTTTTTAAAAAAAAAAATGGGCCTTTATTTTGTCTATTTATTTATATGCAGTGCTGAGAATCGAACCCAGTGCCTCACATATGCCAGGCAACTGCTTTGCCACTGAGCCACAACCCCAGCTCCAAGTCGGAGTTCTTGACTGCAGGCCAGGTCAGGTTGAGGGAGCCTCCCAGATGTTGAGCTTCCAGGACACAGGAATGGTGAGAGGCTAAGCAAGGACCTGGTGCCCATGAGGTGTGCAAGGAGACAGCTGCCTCATTCACAACACCTCTCCCAGAGCCTGGCTGTAGTGCCAACCTTAAGCCCAGGTTAAGGGGTAGGACGTGGACTCCCACTGCCTCCTCTAGAACTGGGAGGCTGTGTGCACACATGGAGACTTGAATTATGGGCAGAGCCACGTTTAGTTTTCTTAGAAGCCCCACAATTGGCCTTGGCTTCACAATGACAGCTACCTTTCCTAGTCCAATTGTCATCCATCATCCCTAAAGACAAGAGGTGGGGATGCTGGGAGACCATCAGTTATTTGTGATAGTGGCACATTATCAGCAGGCAAAGGACACTGAGGGGAGGGAACCAGTTCTGGTGGGGGACCCCTTCAGTCCTAAGCAGCTGAAGCTCCTTAATTGATGTAGGCCCAGGGGCTCAGAGGTACTCCACTCATGGCTCTAGAGCCCTTCAGGCTACCTCCACACCCTGAGCAAGTTCTTGTGGGCTGGGATACACAATCTCCTCGGGCCCATTTAGGCTTGGCATCCAAGCCATGGGCCTCTGAGCCTGCACACCTATTCAGAGGTAGGCAGGTAAGATGATTCAACCCCCTGCCTTTAGCCCTCAGGATTCTCAGTCCAGGCTGATCCAGCCCCTCCTTGAGTTCCCACAAATCGTCAGTGCTGCACCCCCAAAGTGCCCAACCCCACAGTGACACCTGGTGGACAGACAGCAGCTTATGGCTCCTGGCCCAGAGTGGCTGGCGTTAACTCCTGCCACCTGCTGCATGGACAGGAGGTGTGCAGAAGGGCCATCCGGTCCATGGGGCCCTCACTGGGCAGTGAGCTTGGGAAGGCTCAGCCCCAGATGACTCGAGAACAAGAAGCGCTGACGATGGGGCTTATGCAAAGGGGCAGGGTGAGGCCCATTCGAGATGGAAGGGCCAACAAGAGCAAAAGCCGCAGCCTACACAGCCTTGGCACATCCACCCAGCTAGGCGATGGCCACACAGTGTCCTTCCCACTCAGAAGGGCCACAGCTGTCCCTGCCTTTCTTCTCATGGCCTCATGGTGCCTGGGCCCAGCTGGTGGCTCAGATTTCTGCCAGGGCCAAAGGTCTCTTTCAGAAGGCTTGCAGCTTCTCCAGTAGGACGTCTGGGAGAAAATCCAGACCTCAGCTTCTGTGGTGCCAGGGTAGGGGACTGGGTAGGGTAGGGGGCTGAGGCCAGGGATTTAGCTGAGAGACATGTCCATCACTCTGGACAGGGCCTTATCTTCTTTACCTATAGGAACTATGAGAGATGCCCCAGGAAGGCAGCAGGAGCCTCCCACATACCTGGGGTTTCTACTGCTCCTGGCCTGGAGCTTCCAGAGTGAGACCAAAGTCCCCTGAAGCCTGTAGGTCCCCAAAGCACCATGTGAGTCTGCCTCCTGCTGTCCTGATGCACATGCCTGGATTGTCCCCAAGGGCAGTGGGCCCTTGAGCCCCTTTCCTGGAGGTCCCTTCCCCTTCCCCCACCTTGCCCTTGGCCTTGATTTGCCCTTGCTACTGCAGCAATTCTCTCCCATTGCCTGAAACCAGCAGCTGCCCTCAGACTGGCCCCTTTCCTGGGGGATTGGGGGTCCTAACAGCTCATTGTGGTGGGGGGTGGAGGCAGCTGAGGCCCCTCTGGTTCTGAGCACATGCCTGCCCAGCAGGCCCTAGGGCAGCCTGGGTCCAGGGCATGGGGGCAGGGGCCTGCTGGTTGGCATGGACACAGATGGGCCGTCTGCCCAGAGCAGAGGCCAGATGCCATCGGAATTGGATTAGGACCACATCGTGTTGGCTCTCAGCTAATCTGCCCCCTCCTTCCCATGACTGCCTGTGGAGACCAGACAGGGGAGGGCATGGGGCCCTAGAAAGTCTATCACTGAGGTTCTCTGACAAACATGAGCAGCTTTCTTCAGGACAGGTTCTGGAAGCCTCTTGGATCCCTACAAAGACTGAGAAGGCAGTGGATTGATACGCTGATTGCCAGTAGTCACAATCCCTCTCTCCCAACATTCCACACACCTATCTGGCCTCCCTCCTCCCCATAAAGCCCCTCCTGGCACCCCCACATCTTCCCACCCTGCCAGGGGGTTGATGTGGAGCCAGCCCCTCCTACAGCTCAGGCCACTGTCTCTGATTTGGAATGAGCAGTTGAGCCTGGGTGAGAACTTTTGGCCAATCCAGTAGGCCTACTGAAAACTTCATGCTTTCCTGTGGCTCATGGCCTGGCTGAGGGGACAAGGGGAGTGAGAGACACCTGCTCCTAGCATCAGACAGCTGAAGCCTGAGCAGCTTGTGAGGGACTGGTTCTCAGGCTGCTTCATTCTGCAGGAAGAAGAGCCAGGCCTCGTGGCTCCCTCCATTGGGGCTACAGGGACACAGGTGCTCAGAAGCATGTCAGGGGCTGGGCCACCCACCTGCACACCTGCCCTTCTTTACACCCACCCCCTCCTCAGACACCAGGCAAGTTCCTGAGCTCTGTGGCAGAATCAGGAAGGTTCCCAGGGGCCTTGACATTTTAAATATTTAACAAGGCCTGACGGGCAGAGGGAAGAGCTGCCAGCTGAAGCCCATCTGCTTCCTTTGATCTGGGAGAGGCCAGAGCCCTTGTGGCTAAATGGCCCTCCACCCTGGCCTCCTCTGAGGCCCCAAGTCCTCAGAGGGGTGGGCAAGGAGGAGGGAAGGAATGAGATCCTTTGGCACAGAGCCCAGCCATCTGCCCTGATAGCATGCTGCTCCAGGCTGGTGCGTGCGGTAGGTGGGACAGGGTGTCCATGGGTACAGGGAGACCTAGGTGGCTCAGGGAGGCCACTCCACCATGGAATTCCTCACCTGCCCTATGGGCTTCCTTCCTTCTACCTCTGCTTTTCCCCTGGGCCCATGAAGACAGAGTGAGCTTTCTGAAGCCCAGCTAGGGTGAGATCAGAGCACCAGGATCCTATTTGTGCCCTAAAGTCTGAGTGGGGGGTGAGGGCAGAGCAAGGAGGCTGAAAGTGATGGGCCATGCCTAGACCAGAGTAGAGGCAATGGTCAGGAGGGAATGCATCAAGGGATTGATTTATAAACTAGAGTGGGCAGCGCCTGGTGATGGATGGGTCAGGGGTGCCAGAAAGTAGGAGGAACCTAGGGTGACAGCCAGGGATAGCAGCACTGGGTGGGCCAAGGTGCCGCCACTGAGACAGGCAGCTGATGAAATCAATCAGTGCTGGCTGGGGAGCAGGCCTGGCATTGGGCTGGGCTAGCCCTGGCAACCCTGCCAGCCCAGTGCCAGCTGGACCAGAAAGTGCTCCAGCTCCTGGAATATGGGGCTGTGCCTGGCTCCTGGGTGGTCCCTGCCTCGTGGCAGACCCCAGCAGGGCTGAGGCAGGCCACACAGGGAATGACAGAGCTTTGCTTCCCGCAAGGGGAGGTGGGGTTCCAAGATGGCAGTCAGGTCTCTATCCCAGACTCTTCTAGAGGATGCTCACTAGGCTTCCTAGAGGCTCACTGTGGCACTGCCTCTCTGGGACTGCCTGTGACCACTGTCGCTTCCAATCAGCATTATGGGCCTACTGTGCCCTAGCTTTGGCCATCCCTTGCCACCAGACTCCAATAGCCCTGTGCCATCCTTAGGCCATTCCTCTCTCCCAGGGTGAATCCCCTGGCAACCTGAGTCCCCGAAGACTTGTACCCTACACCCCTCCCACCTATTCTGTTCAGTTAAGGGCTGTGTTTCCTCCTCTGTCAACTAGGAGCCACCTAGCCCTGCCTCATTCCTTGGAAGGGATTTTCTGGAATGCAGTTTGAGGCCCTTGGCCTGTGTGTGTACACCTCATACTGTTCTTATCTGTCCCTTTCACTCTACAGGTGGAGAAGAGCTGATTATGGGGTTGTAGATGAGGGGGTCAGGCCACACACACACATTAGGACTCAGGTTACTCAAGGACAACAGCACCTCCTGCACGGTGTCTCCTGCTCAAGAGGAGGGCACTTTCAGGGTCCTGGTCTTGGTTTCCTCAAGGGTCACGTGGGCCTCCCCTCCACAGAGCCCCTCTAGGAAGTGCTGCAGGGGCACATGGATCCCTTGATCACATCCTCAGGAGTAAGTAGGCCCTGTGTCCCCAGTCTCCCCTGTGGCCCCACCCAGCCAGAGGGACTTACCCTCTGTGGGTGAGGTCTTCAGCCTCCTGCAAAGCCCACTGACATCCCCGTAGGCTTCCTGGATCTTCTGTAGTGCCTCAGCCCCTCGGAGCTCCATGAGGGTGCGCAGCTCAGCCAATGTGCACCCAAAGCCGCCTGCATGGGGGGCCTCCCGCTGCTGCTGGGGCTTGGGGTGGAATTCGATGGAACTGTTGGCCATATCGCCCATCCTATCTGTCGGGCCTTCTCACAGAAGTAGCCTCAGCTCAGCCACAGATGGGAATAGGTGGCCACCTGCAGTCCCAGTGGCCAGGCAAGGTGCGGTGATGGTGGGAAAGTGGTTTAGTGTGGACACCTGGGGAGGAGGTGAGAAGAAGCCAAGGGTTGAGACAGAACTAAGGTCCAGTCTTCCAGAACATACTCTATAAATCTTTACTCTGTATAAGCCAGGCTGCATCAGGGACCCTCATGCCCTGCAAGGCCCCACCCTCCAGGCCACCCCCAGTTCTGCCCACTGTGAGCACCCAGAGCTGGGAGGGCTTGCCCAGGTAAGGATGGAAGAAGTGTCAGTGCCTCCTGTCCGGGACCTTCCTGACAACAGCACTGGCCAGCCGGGGCACAGAGGCTGTTGTTGTCCCCAAATCCATTTGGAAACCCATCTGAGGCAGTGCATTGGGATTGACAGTGGCCAGTCCTGCCTAGTATGGGTAAACTATTTGCGCCCCATGGTCAACTCCTTGCCTGTCCCCCCATCTCACTCCCTGCTCTTGCCTGATTAAGACTCGCCCGGTGCAGCTGTCATGCTATAAATCCCGGTGGTCTTCTGGTGCAGCCTCAGTGACTCAGTTTCAGGCCTGGGGCTGTGCAAGGCTCCTGAGAGTAGGCCCAGCCGTGGACGGGGACAGCTGGGCTCGAGGTCAAGGCTTAGTGCACAAGGTATTTCTGTAGCCCTGAGGGTACCTGGGGGCCAGGAGGGATGAAAGGAGGAAGCCCAGAGGGAGGGAGGCAGAGAGGGGAGATGAGGGGGAAGGAGAGAGAGAAGGTAGGAAAAGGGAAGGGAGGGAGAGAGGGAAGGGACAAAGGAAGTAAAGGGGAAGTGACCAGGAAAAGGCACATGGGAAAAAGGCCAGAGCAGCCACAGGTCACTGGTGACTGCCAACACCCTGCCCCCAGCACAGTGCTATCCATACCCGTCCAACACGCTTCCCTCCTGAGGACACAGTAAGCAGCTGGGCTCTTCCACACTCAAAGCAGCCAGGCCACTGCCAGGCTGCACACCATTCCCCCCTTTGAGAGCAGCATGAGCCTGTCATCCCTCACACTGTCCCCTATACACCAGTGCCCCTCTCCTCAGCCAAGGAACTGCTGGTGAGAACACTGGGCTGTCCTGGGCTTGCCTCCTTCCTCGGCTGGGTCACAGCCCTCCCTGACTTCACGTTTCCTATCTCTTCTTCCTAGAAGCCTGCACATAAGAGGGCACATACCCCAAGGTCATGTGATACATCCTCCTGGAACTGAACTAGTCCAGTGCACATGGCCTTGGCCTTGACATCAGCAGAGTCCCCCCCCCCCTGGTGACAAGGTTCAGTTGGGCCAGACCTCACCTTTGGGGAAGCTCCAGTTTTCTGATCTAGAACCACCCAGGATGACAGACCCCTGAAAAACAGGCAAAAAGGCCCTTGAGAAGGCAAGGGAGTGGGGCAAGTTCATGGCCTTTGCTCTCAGGACAGCTCCTGCCTCTTACAGCCCAGCAGTCTACAATCCTATGATCCTACTAGCCCCTATGTGATGTACCACAGCCCTCATGGGAGAAGACCAGAGTTTCTGGGAAACAATGAGCTATTCCAACATGTGCCCCCAGCCCATACAAGAGAAATCCAAAAGAAGCCACAGGTCAGGGGATCTGCTTCAGAAAATGCCTATCCCAAGTGATCCCCAACTGAAAGGTTTGGACACCTGGTGTTAACTTTCTAGACACTGGCCATGAGGAGAAGCCTTCAGTTCCTGATGATGTGGGAACATGACGGACACATGCCAGCACCATCCTCCCCCTTTCCCACACACCTCTTTCCCACCCATTCCTCCAGCCAATCGTCTGACGAATATTTACTGAGCATCTATGTGTGCCCAGCAAGGGCATGTGTAAGTGGGGGCAGAGGGTCTACAAGACTAAGCTAATTCCTTCTCTGTATTGTAGGCACATAACAAGCAGGGTGACAGACATAAGGTCAGGCTCAAGAGCCAAGAGCCACGGGGTTTCAGGAAGGGACATGTGGGAGAAAAAATTGGAAAGAGGCAAAAGAAAGAGCAGAGATGGAAGGGTGGGGGGAGGGGCTGAGGCCCTTCTGCTTGACTGAGCAGCAGAGGTGAGCCCTGAGCTCAAGAATATCCGGGGCAAGCAATGTGAGTACAGGAAGCCAGGCAGCCCCTGGTGGGCTCTTTCCGGGGGTGCCCTGTGAACACCCCCAGCCACCTAGAAGGTGGTGGCAGTAACCACTCTCCTTTTTGTCAGTGAAGGAAACTAGGGTTTGACCAAGGGAAATTGCTGTGCCAGAGGAAGCTGGATCTGCTGCCTCTGACAGCTCAAGGCAGCGATGGCTGCTTTCAACTGATACCTGCACTCCTTGTCTTCAGGTTGCCTCCACCTACCCCTGCCCTGGAACCTTGGCTTAGGACAATGCTTCTGTCTGCCAGGTGTGCCTTCTCCTCTCCCTTCTCTGAGCTGAGCTCCAGGTGCCCCATACAACCTTAGTACACAGCATCTGGAAGGTTTGGGCTGTTCCCCACCCCTGCCACCTCCAGCCTGCTGGCTGCTAGACTGAGGAATAGACAGGTCTGGTTCAACCACACAGGCACTGGCTTACACCAATACAAAACCCCTGTGAGCTAGCTTCCTAGGCCCCAGGCAGGAAGGGCTGCTGTGAGAGACCCAAACAATAGGGCCCATGTGTATTGGAGGCTCCAGCCAATGTCCCCAACTGAGCTGCCTAGGGACACTACATGGGCAGTTTCTAAAAGGAAAGATGGATGATTTTGTTCCTTTGGAGCACATTCATTTTTTCAGCCTCTTCACACACTTGGAGGAGTAGAGGAGGTTGTAGAGTACCTACAGGACACGGGGCAGGGGACAGAGTGAATGGTACATTGAGTGGGTGGGCTCTTGGGTGGTGCATGAGCCCAACAGAAATTCCTGTTCTTCAGAGCAAGTACCTGCAGGCCACAGGCACAGTTACCCAGGTATGGGGCCTTTACTCAGTCTTGTACTTCTCCCTCCTCTGACCAGGCTAGGTCTACCCTTCCACTCCCTGCCCCTGCTGCCCAGTGTGGTCATGCCCTCAATTAAGCAGCAGTAGTGGCCCAGGCAGAGCCACACCAGGTCCTTGAGAAGCTCCTGACTGGTGTACTGTCTTCACTGTGGCTGACCAGGCCAGTGGTGATTCATGGTAAGGACACCAAACAGAAAGGCAAGGCCAGAGCTTCTGATGAGGTCAAGCTGTGTCCCCTCCCTGCAGCCAGAGAGATTCTGCCCTATCAGGCAACTGGTCACCATGCTGCTCTGAGTCACCATCTTCCCCTATTCAGGCACCATCATTCTAGAACAAAACATGTTGGTCCTGCCATGCTCCCTGTTTCATTTCCCCAGTTCCATCAAGTAAAGGGCCTACTTCCTTCAAAGCACCTTCTGGATCCTTTCCTGCCCCCACACCCTGCCTGTTCACTGTGCCCCACTTTGGCCTACCTATGGCCACTGCTCACTCTGCCACAGTTGCACTGCTGTGAGACTTGAGCACACACCTTTCTCTCCCATCCCCACCTGCTGATCTCCAATGAATTTTTTTTTTACTCACAATTCCAGTGGAACATTCTCCAAAACATCTCTGCCAGTTAATACTCCAGCCAAAATTGATTTCTGCAGAATTTAGAATCCCATGGCCATTCCTATTTTGCTCTGCTTGGCACCAATACTTGGTGACTCTGTTTCTCCCACTTTCCAAATCATTAGCTCTTTGAAATGGGTGGTTATTGAGTCGGCAGGAAGTCTACTGTGTGGTCAGCCCTAGCTGGGGACAGGGCTGGAGGAATGAGTGAATGGCGGTAAGGCAGATTGGGATGGGCAGTCACATTTACCCACCTTGTCTTTATGAACTTAATAGGCCATGGGCTAGGAGCCATCAGTCAAGGTGAGGTCCAGGTTTGAGTAACTGTTGGCTACCATAGAGAGCAAACAGCATATACTCTTCTTTCTCTAGGTCTCTGTAAACCTGAGAAATGGCCTCCATCAGTTTGAATAAGGACAACAGGCATCACTGAAATGGCCAAGAACAGAAGTGACCAGGCCTATCAGTTCTGCAGACCTGACAGAGTTTCCGGCCTGGGCTGGTTGCCGAGAACGGCCTGTAGGCACCAAAAGGGCAGGGAACGTACCATTTCTGGGCTCTTTCATCTTTCAGACCTTAATTGGCTTAATTGAATTGAGAACTTCCACAGAGGGGCACTGGGACCTTCCGGCACTTGCTCCATCCTGGCACAAATTGGCCAGCATCATGGGGTGGAGTGACAGAGACCTGTATTGGGTTCCCTAGCCTACCTCACCCTCACTATGTGACTGTCAACAGGTTGCTACCTCAGAGGATTGTTGAAGGATGTAACCTAAGTCCAGACCCATCACCTAAATGCATTCTACAATCTTCCCTCATGGGGCCCAGACACCTTCACCTCCCCCTCAGGGCAAAACAGTGCACATCCCTAACCCAAAACCCTGGGGTCCCTCCTGTGATGTCTTTCTCTGACCATCTCTAATGAGGCTTTGGGGAACCTCCTAGTTCCTCTGATTTAATCCCCTTAGACTCCCCTAAGGTCCTGGGCTGCCCTCCAGGGAGCTGTAAAGTTCCCAAGTGAGGGACACCTTTGTCCCCAGCCTCCCCTCTTGTGATCTCACTCTCAACATGGAGTTTTGAGCTGCCAGTGTCCATGGGATCTTAGCACCTGCCAATGCCTACATACAGCCCTCATAGAAGACACACAGATACCCATAGCACACAGGGAAACTGAGGCTGCCTGAGGGTCACAGATGCCGAACTTCAGGTTCCTGTTTGGCAGTGCCTTCAATGTGGCCTGAAGTGAGTCACAGCCACCCAGGATGGGACACCCTGATGACACCCTGAGCAACTTTTCCAGCAGACCCAGGCTGTATTCCCTGACCACCTGCTCTGTGTGGGGTGTCTGGCCTCACCTTCAGAGGGGACAGTGAATGGTGGGAGGAAGTCCACCACCATCCCCAAGTCAGAGCTCAAAAATGCATTAGAATTCATCCCATTCTCAAGTCTGGAAACAGCCCCAGGGCCAGCCCTGCTTGGCACCAGCCAAGTTCGTGGGGGCATGTATCCCCATGCCCATAATGGGCATTTGCCACCAAAAGCTGCTGCCTCCCCTGGGGTCGAGGAGCTAGCCACCAGCATGAGATAGAAGCCAGGAAGTCCCAGCCCCAGATTGCTCTGTAGTCACTGGGTCCTCACCAACAAGAACATCCCACCCCTGCACTAGTCCACAGGGAGGATGCCTGAAGTAAATGGTCAGATTCTGCTACCTGGGGCTTTCCACTGTCCTGATGCCAGAGCCAGGCCCAGGACGACATGGCCCTGGGATGTGAAGGAAGCAGAAGCAGAGCAGGTTCACAGGCAAGAGATGAAGGCCTAGGAGGCTGCCAGGCACATGCCCTCTACCACGAGCCCTCCTTAACTGCCCATCAGCACCTGCCTGTAGACCCAGCAAGTAAGGCTTGCCTTCCAGAAGTGCCCATCACTCAGCTGTGTGACTCACACAGGGATTCCTTGAAATAACAGTCCCAGCTTCCCTCCACCTCCAGGCACCTCTAATGTGAACCTGGCCCCATGGAATGGAGAGAGAAAGAGCAAGCCCGAGGGACAGCTAGATGCCCAGCCCCAGGCCCCATAGTCACACAGCCAGAGCCTCCCCACTGCCTGGCTCAGCAGCACACCTGCAGACTGGAGTGGGCTTTGGAAACCAGGTAGGGAGCAACTGGAGAGAAGGTATGGGAGGAGGGGACCCTGACTAGTAACTGCCCTGCCTTCTCCTGGACCTGGTGTGGTCAGGACAGGTACAGACTTGGCCTGTGTACCCCAAGGGAAACTCCTTTAACCCTTGACATCCCTTCCCCCCCAAAGGCCCCCTCCCCCCTGCCTACCCCAT
>NW_026000256.1:232647-244593 GCF_001458135.2 Marmota marmota marmota | reverse complement strand
CCCCTCCCCTTTGCCTGCTGCACCTTGGTGACCACCAGGGAGGGGCAAGGAGGGTTCCAAGGACAAGGCCTGCATGCAGCCCAGGAGGGGGGAGGGAAGCAGCCAGGCAGAGAACAACCTCATTAATATTTCAGAGGCACCGTCACTGCAGCTTCTGGGCCCTCGCAGCCCCACCACTTGCACTGGTGGAGGGCGGAGGATGGGAGAAGAGAAGGATTTAAAGGGACAGGCTCCCCCGCCCCCTGCTGCTCCGTTCCTTCCTCCCCCGTTCCTGGTACAATCTGTGCACATGCCAAGTGGCTCTTGAGCAGGGAACAGCTTTGGGCAAAAACAATAACAACAGAAAAGGGTCAACTGCCACCATAGTGCCCCCACCCCACTCACACACACACCCACCTACCTAAAGCTCTGCCCCTGCAAGGCAGTCCCTTGGGGACCTGAAAGCACAACAAGGGCACCTGGCAGATCCACTAGGGGCTGGCCAGCCACCCTACAGGGGCCCTGCACACCCAGTACCAAGACACATGCACAGACTCCAGAGTCCCTGCTACCAAGGGTCCAGCCAAGCAAGATTCTGGAATCCAGAGAAACCTAAGTCTAGATTCCTGGAGGTGACAGAGACAGGGACATTACCCAATTCCACCCCTGCTTTTGGGTAGGTAAACATCTAATGGATGGCCAAGCACTTCAGTCTTATCTAGAATAGTCCATGCCAGCCCTGCATAAGCCCCTCCCGTCTTTGGAGAACTTTAAAAATACAGGATCCTGGGCCCAGAGCTGCCCATCCTGAAGGGGTAGTGTGGGAAGCTATCCCCAAGGATATCTAATGCCCAGCCAAGCTTGAGACCATGCATTTGTCTGCCTTCAGAGGCTCTGAGGAGGCCCCGAATTCTTCAGTTAAAATAAGTTCCATCATAAAAAAAGAAAGCCCCACCATAGAATGTTAAATGATGCAGTCACTGTGTAAAGCCGTATGGCAGTTCCTGAAAAAATTAAACATCGAATTACCACAGCCTCCAGCAGTGCTACTTCTAGGGACATCCCTAAAAGAAGTGAAAGCAGAGACTTGAACAGATACTTGGACAGCCACGTTCACAGCAGATTACAGTGTCCAGGGATAGATCAATGGACAAACACACTGTGTGTATTCATACAATGGAATATCATTCAGCCTTAAAAAGGAAGGGGATTCTGACACTTCACAATGCACATGCCCCTTGAAGACATAAGGCTCAGCAAAAAGAGCCAGGCATAAAAGGACAGATACTGCCTGACTCTGCTTTCCTAGGAAGTCCCTAAAATAGCCAAAATCACAGAGACTGATAGTAGAATAGTGGGTGCCAGGGGCTGGGGGAAGGGGCACTAGAGTTTCGGTTTGGTAAGATGAACCCAGTCTGGAGAGGGATGGTGCAGATGCTTGCACAGTGATGAGAATGAGTTTTGTGTCACTGGACTATCTGCCTAAGTGGTGTATTTTACTACAATACAAAAACCAAACAAGCCTCACCAGGCACTTTGCTCTGTGTACAGGGTGGTGTGAGCCTCCAGGAAAAGGAACCATGACATTGCTCTTTGGGTGGGGTTTACTGTGGATTGAATCCAGCACCTTGTGTATTCTAGGGAAGCTTCCTACCACTGAGCCACATCCCTAACCCTTTTTAATTTTATCTTGAGGCAGGGTCTTACTAAGTTTCTGAGGCTGGCCTTGAACTTGTGATCTCCTGCCTCAGCCCCCCAAGAAGCTAGGATTACAGGCGTGTGCTAGAACGACCAGCCATGACAGTGCTCTTTGTTGAGTCCATCAGTCCTGTCCTGCTTCCCCTCCTGGGGTCACCCCATCATCCCCTCCCTCTGTCTGCCCTGAAGCCCAGGGCAGCACTACACTAGGCCTCTATGCCAATGAATGATTATGCCCACTGTAGAGCTGAAGCAGGCGAGGCACAGAAAGGTTAAGAGGTTTACTCAAGGACATACAGGCAGCAAGGAGCAGAGGCTGAGGTAAACTCAGGTGGTCTGGCTGCAGAGGATTCTATGCGGTTCCTCTGCCAAGTAACTGCCCCGAAAATCCCAGAAAGCAATGAACACATGATTAGAACCAATTAAAAAAGAGTTCAATAAAGTGACTGGACAGGAAATCTGTTCCTATAAACCTCAGGGCTTGGGAGTGCAGGCGCTGGAGTCAGAGAAGCCTGGCCATGTGATCCCTTCTGGGTCACCTCATTGTACCTTCCCCTCCCTCTGCCTGCTCTGAATCCTAGACCAGTCGAATCCCAGAGTTCATAGGGCAGAGCCAGGTTCCATCCGTGAGGCTAGAACATTCTATTTATTCACTCTGGGCTACCTAGGACAGGGAGAAGTCAAAACTCCCACCCAGGTGGCCCTCACAGTGCTGGGTGGCCCTGGGCCCCAGAGGAAAGTTGGAAGCCCCACTCAGGCTGGGGCCTTGAAGTCTCATTACTGGGGCCGTGACTCCATGCAGAAGGAGCGAACGAACGTTCATTTGTTTTCTGCCAGGGAAGGCGGGAGCTAGAGAAAGGGAGAGCGAGGGAGCAGGAGCTGGAGAAGCTGATGGGCAGGAAGCGTCATGACACTAATTACCCAATTACAGCGAGCTGTGCAGGCAGACAGCTGCATTGCAGCAGGAGACCAAGCCAGCCCTGTGCCCCGCCCCCGCACGCGCTCCGCACACGCTGGCCCCACGCCTCTCCTGCCCTGATGGCAGAGGTGCCCTGGCCAGTCTGTGCTCTCCGGAGAGGCAAGGGGACCCAGGAACACTGTGGCTGGCCTCTGTGGAAGACGCCAGCTCACAAAGGGGCCAAGATCTTGTGTCTGGCTCTAAGAGGGCCAGGTCCCTGTCCTCTGGCCTTTCAAAGCCAGAGAACACGTGGCTAGGATAAGAGGTACCCAAGTGTCCCCAGCTCTGTCCGAGGTACCACGGTGTTTGCCCCTGCCAGCTTCTGATCCCACAGTCAGCTCCAAGGACGGAAGCCGCCAAGTAAACAGGTAATTAAGGAAATTACAGACAGCTGGAGGCCATGGGGGCTGCAGGCCATAGGCTAAGTCCTTCCAGTCAGGACAGGCAGTGACTAGTTAAGAGACTACCAGTTCACACTTGGGTCCTCTGGGAGCCTGGGCTCCACAGGGCCCAGAGTGAGCCTGGTATGTGTGGTAGGGGGAGGTGATTGCTGTTTTCTGGAAACAGTCTGAGGTCTGAGAGGACAGGCTGGGGGCATTCATTGGAGATAAGGTCAGGGGCTAGAGCTGTGTGAGCCCCCAGCTCTCTCCAACTGATTGCAAATTAGCCTCTTTGTGTCCCTTTTGTGACCTGACTGATGGTAGAAAGTCAACACAAAGTAGAGAAAGAATTCACTAGGTGAACTATATGGAACTCTGAGCACACAGGATGGGGGTCTGGAAGCTCACTTTCCCTGGTACCAGGCCACTCTGAGCCCTTAGAAAAGTCCTTGACCATGGTACTCTTGGAAGGGGATGAGTAAGGCAGGGAGTGGAGACAGAAAAGTCCAGTTCAGGCTAAAGATGGGAGACAAGTCTTGCTGCCCTTCTGTGACCCAGACACAAAGAACTAGCACAACAAAGCCTTGGTGCCACTTCTCCAGGCTAACCAAGGCCAGATGCCCGCTGTCAAATGCAGCAACAGAGGAAGAGCCAGTGGCCAACAACGCCCCCGAAAGAGGATGCCTCAGAAGCTGCAGCCCAGGGAGGGTCACCTGAAAGGCTACCAGGACCTGCTCCAGCATCCTTGCCAACCCCAACTGGCTGCAATCGCAAGACCTGAAGGTCGCCAAGGGTCTGGATGCCATCTGAATCACACAGACTGAGCTTTGCACCACAAAGCTCATGCAGGGTCTGGGGTACCCAGAAGGACTAGGGTTGGGGGGCTCCATCTCATGTCATGATGAAACACCAATGTGGGGTCTGAGTGCTTCCCTGGGCAAGCCCCACAGCCCATCACATACCCAGCTTCATCCCTCTCCTAGATTCCCTTGCCAGCCTCTGTGTGCTCATGAGCAGATGATGTATGAGGCCAAGAGCTTGGGGGGAGTTAGTGGGTCATGAAGTGGCTACAAAAGTCTCCTCTCTGGGAAGCTGGAAGAGAGTGCAGCAAGGACTGTGGATGAGAACACTAGAGGGTCCTCTTTACAGCACATATACCTTGTACACTCCTCTGGGGGAAACCCTGACCTGCCACCCTAGCCTCACCTTTGATGATAGCGCTTTGGAGCTGTTTCCTCCTCCTAGGGAGAGTGGCAGGGCCACAGGAGACAGTCCCTGGCCCTGCCTGGACCCTCTCCTGCCACCCTGTCTCACCTACAAGTGCAGCCATGTGGGTCTCTCTGGGGGCTGTCAGGATAGGGATCCTGGGCAGCAGCCTCTAGGGCAGCCCACTCTTACCCTTCGCTCCAAAGGACACATTACAGGGAGACACTTTTGATCTGCTCTTCAGGGCAGAGGTCTCTAAGAGCAAAGGCCCAACTGCTGGTCACTGACTTGTGGGCAGATGAGTCCCAGGCTGTGAGGGAGACTAGGCTGGGTGGGAGGGGCACAGAGGACAGACTCTGCCTCCCACTTACAGCAGTATTCAGAGACCCCAGGAGCCAGAGGAACCCAGACCAGCCACCTCTGGGTCACAGCCATCCCTCCCAGGCCTGTGACTCCACACCAAAATACGGTATGTCTGGTTTTGGATTCTCCCAAGAGAAATGTAGCTGAGGCCCATGGGAGAGCAGGTAGGCAAGGTCCCCTGTAACTGGCGAGGCAATCAGAGGCCTGGGGTATGGCTCAGAACCCTTGCCTTGCCAGGGAAGTGGGGCTAGCTATATCGTCCTGCTGTGCTCTGAGGGCATCAGTGGTTTCGGCAGGGCTGGTCTAATCTGGAGAAAAAACTCCTCCCCTCTCTTTCATGCCCTGTGCCACCATCATGCCCCTGGCCAGCCATCCGTGCAAATGTTGGTTCAGCAACAAGCCTGCCACTCTGCATGTCTTAACCCGGTTTCAGGTTTGTGTCAAAAATGCCAGAGTGCAAAGAATTCAGAGTGTTGAGATAGTCCAGGGACTGACGGTTCCCAGGTGAGTCGAATAAAGAAGATGTGGCAGTTAGTTCTTTTTCAAACACCTTCATTCAGCACTTCCCTAAAAGAGGAGCAAAGAGGCCAACACCTCTGCCTGTCCTACCTACTCTGGGCAAACACACGGGGTCTGCCGAGCCAGCTGCCACCTGGCCCTGTGGGGACACTTTGGAGTTCCTGCTGCTCAGGAACTCCAAAGATGTCCAGAGTGCTTGATTTTGGGAGGAGGGAGGAAGGGGGACCTTCCTCCAGGAGACGACTAATTTGATTAAGGAAATGGGGACAAGTGGCAAAGGACACACCTTACCTCCTTCACCTCATACTTCCCCAACACAAATCTCCTTTGAGTTAAACAGTTTGGCAACTACAGCCCAAAGGCCTAATCCAGCAGCCAAGTGTGCTTGTGAATAAAGTTTTATTGGCACACAGCCACACACATTCATTTATGTATCTTATTATCTGTGGCTACTTTCATGCTTTCAGGCAGAGTCTAGTCCTTGAGTCAGTGACCATGTGGCCCACAAAATAGAAAATATTTACTGTCTGGCCCTTGCAAAAGAAGTTGCTGACTGCTGGGTTAAAGATTTAAACATCTTAAACATGCAAACTACACACAGACATATGCACACACACAGGTGGAAAGCGTACAAATTTCCATAAGGGATTTTGTAAGCCCAGAAGCAATGGAAGAAACCACAAGACACTGTGACAAAAAATGTTTACCTTTTACCTGAGAGAAAAGTCAAAGAACAAAGAGGTCAAACTTTTTTTTTGGCAACAAAGATATTAAATTGTTGCTATTTTTCATGTCTACAGTTCATTCAACCCCAAAGGAGAAACACTAAGTCATCAGTAAATTGGGTATAGGAACAGGTAATTCACTTAAAAGAAAAGATATAATTTATAAACATGGAAAAATGCTCACTGTCACTTGCAATTAAAGAAACACAAACTAAAAGAGATATTTGCTGACCTAGATACTTATGGCAGGTTATTTGATTGTAATACCTAATGCTGGCAAGGGTGCATACGCGAGTCCTTCTGGCACACTCAAACAGCCCCTTTGGATAGTGACTTGGCAGAACAGTCTTGTGTCTGGGTACTCTCCTCAGGACAGGGTGAGCGTTCCGCACCAAGATGCTTAGCAGAGCCTTGTGTATAAGGGCGAAACAAATTTGACTGCCTGGATTTCCAAAAATAGCCAAATAATTAAGTGAATTAGGATCTCTTGAGAGAATACTATTCAGCCATTAAAAATTGTAATTACTGAGAACTGCCCTGATGTAGCCTGGGTGCTTGATAAATAACTGTCAAATGAGTGAGTGATCATTTGGAGTTTCTTCATTGCACGACTCAAGTTCATTCTTCATTTTTGCAATAAGTACTTACTGCTTTCATAATCTTTTAAAAATTAAACTATAATTAAACTATATCCATTTTGAAAAAAATGTTCTTTTAGAAAGGGATTATATTAATAAAGAAAATGCTTATGTGAAGTAAAAACTAGATTACACAATTGAGCCCATGGTATAATTACAGTAATGTGAAAATAAATAGGTTATGCAAAGAAAAGGGAGCAGAAACAAGTTCAATAAAATGAAAACAGTAGCTTACATTTTGGGGATTGGACTGGGGGAGGTTCTATGTTTTTGACGTCTCTGTGTGAGTATTCTATAAAGAGCATGCATGTTAAGAGCATCACCATCATTATTATTAATATTTTTGGTGCTGGCTATTGAACCCAGGGTGTTTTATCACAGAGCTATATCCCCAGTCCTTTTTATTTTTTATTTTGAGCTAGAGTCTCACGATGTTGCCCAGGCTGGCATTGAACTTGGAATCTTCTTGTTTTACTTCCTTAGTGTCTGGGATTATAGGCATGTGCCACTATTTCCAGTAAAAGTATTATTTTTATAATGCTTCCTATTTTTAATAGGAAGAAATCAACATTATTTTTTAAAAAACACTGCCTTGCCCATCTGGGGGGGGGGTGACCTGGGCCGCTTCTGAGGCTGCACCCCAGCCCTAACTCTTCCCTGCTCTTTCTCAAGCTCTGGCAGCATGTTGGGTACATGGCAGGACCTAATCAGGACCAAGCTGGACATGGGAGGACTGCTGGAGTCAGCTTGAGGCCAGGCCTGGCATCCCTATGGCCTGTCAGGCTGTGCCTGGAAGGATGCCTCCCTCTCCATGGGTGTCTGGGCATCTGGGCCAGCCCTTGGGGAGCACAACTCTGGATCTTGATGCCAACAAGCTGGCTCTACTGACTCTCACAGAGAGTCCTCCCGCCAGCCCCAGACTCCCCAGGGGATGGGCGGGCTGCCCTGAGGCATCTGCAACTCCTTCACCTACTCCCTTTCAAGGTGCCACGGGGGAGTGGCTTCAGGATCTGTGCAAGGTCTCAGTACCGTCTGATATGGCAGGCACCAGCCATATGTGGCCATTGAGGAGTAAGGGGTCAGGACTGTCTGGCTGAATCTGGGTTGTTGGGCCAGTGAGGGTGCTGTGGGGGCCTGAGCCCTGGAAGACGCTGCCTGGCCTCAAGGTCTCAACGCATCCTTCTGACCCCAGCACTTGTATTTGGTTGCCATAGATGAACACTTAGCAAAGTGTACTTCCTTTGCTGCAGGAAGTACATTTTCCTTTTCCTTTCCATTGTATACACAGAACTAACACAGGGCATGGGCCCCTATAAATATGGTTGAATGACTAAGGGCCAGAATCCCCAGTGGTCATCACACCCATATGATGTGGACCCTGGCATGGCAGGCCACATTCTGATGAGGGGTACATTCATTCTGAAAGGCAACTTACCCAAGCACCTTGTTTCCCCCAGTTGTCAAGTGCTCAGATCAGAGCCTGGCCAATCACAGGACACTTTTTCAAATGCCCATGAGCACCCAGAATTCCTTGAGGGCTTCTCTTCTGGGTGATTACCTAGGGGAGCCTGACCATGGGGGCTGGCCAAATTCAGACCACCAGTGACCATATGCCACAGGAGAGTGGCCTTGAGGGTGACTTCAAGATCCATGGGAGGAATCAACCCTTCATTTTCACTGAAGTGGTGACATAGATAGTACATTTTGGAAAATTCTCTACCTGCACCATCCCATATGGTGGCCACTGGCCACTGTGGATACTGAGCACTTGAAATATGGTCATGCAACTAAGGAACAAAATTTGTAATTTTACTTTAAGTTGTGACTGACTTGTGGCTATAGCTACTACATAGGACAATGCAGCTCTAGAAAGTGCCTTAAGTCCACAGGCTCAAGGAAGAACTCATTTGAGCTGAGGGACCCACCTCAGCACAACAGAAGCAGACTCAAGACCTCTTTGCACAACTTGGATTTGGACCTAAGTGTCTGGAAACCACTTGTGCTCACAGAGAGTCCTCCCACCAGCCCCAAGAGCCCCTGAGCCTCAATGTTTTTGTCCATGCCCTGTGGCTCTGGTTTGGGTTTTGCCATCTACTCAGCTTTGTGACCTTGGACTTATCCCCTTCTCAACCTTGCGCTGTCCAGATGCCCAAAATCCCCTAGATCTGAGAGCCTTCTTCCCTCTGTCCTGGTGATGTGTGGCTCAGACCCTTCTCCCCAGGCTGCTTCCGGGCCCACTGCCAGCACCACCCACCCAACAGAAGGTGCTCAGGCAGGGGAGGACTTTCCAGCCAGGCACGGTTGGCCTGGCTTCTGCCAGCCTAGCCAGGGCAGGGAAGAGAAGTACAGTGAGGAGCTGGGAAATGACAGGGGACAGGGAGGAGCCATCTGTGTGGCCCAGATCTCTGCCTGCCATGCTTAGCCTGGGGTGTTGCTGGGGATGGCACTGGTGGGGCTCATGGGTGCTTAGATTGAAGATCTGCCTCGTGTCACAGCCCAGGTCCCCATCTATGAACTGCTACTTCTTAGGGGTGCCCTGAAGAGGTCATAGGAGCTTACTTTGGGATGGGTAGAAATCACCTTTGATCTTTCAGTGGGAAGATAGGGGTGGGGATGCTGGTATTTCAGCTTCTGAGCTGCAAGGTTTTCAAAAGAATCCCTAGCCTCACCCCAGCAGGGTTCCTTGGACATTCAGCTCCAGCGAGTGCATAATGCCCCCTTCTGCCAAGTTTAGCACACTTCTAGAGACAAACTTCTAGAGAACAAGTGGCTACAGGCAGGGAGCAGACTCAGGGGCCCAACTGCTATGTTGCAATCCTGACTTTACCACCTACTGGCTGTGCGACCTTGAGCAAATTACCTAAACTCTCTAACTTCTCTGGGTCTCATGTGACCAGCTGTAAAATGCGGATAATACCAACACTTGCTTCATTTGATTATTGTTTCAATTAAGTGAGGAGATGTTTGTGAAAAACTTAAACCAGTATGGCACAAGGTGACTGCTGTTATTATTACTGTCATTATTGACATTACTTTATGAGTAAACTCTGATGCAGATAGCAGCCATCAATGAAATATATGAGCCATAAGTATAAGATCAAAAGGGAGTACAGGTGTGCTGATGACTTGCTCTATGAGGTGGGGGAGGAGGTGCAAATGTCCAGAGGAAGCTGGGTCTGACTGTGCTGGCTCCAAGAGTCCCATTTGAGCTCAGCTCTCAGAAGCCCTGGGGCCCGGGGGCACTCTTGTCCCCTACCAGGAAGCGTGGGGCCCCTCTCTACAAGTCATGCTCAGAGAGGCCTCTGCAGCTGACCCCAGCACCCTCCAGCTGCATGTCTGGACTGGACTAGAGAGTGCTCATTGATTCCCAGACCTGGCCTCTCCCGCTTGGTTGGGAAGGATTCAGCCTCACTCCAAAGCTCCAGCTCCAAATCCTGAAATGTCAGTGCAGAGTCTGCAGGGCACACCTCCACTGTCTCTAGATCTGGAGCAGGGAAGGGACTTGGCCAAGGTCACAAAGACCATCAGGCACAGAGCTGGCACCAAACCCCAGAGATCCTGTCACTAGAGCCCAAGATGCCTCCTACAAGCCTCCTCTTCCCCTTATTGCCCCTGGGGCTGGCTACAGCATCTCCGCTGCCTGCTGTTGGAGTGCTCCCTAGCACGTTCAGCCTTGGGGGCTTCCTTCCCCAAAGGACTGGCTCTCCTTCTGGTTGTGTGCAGAGCCCCCTCCCACGCCCGTCCCACTTCCATCTGCCTGCCTTCCCCCCTGTTCTGTGCCAGAGCATGCCTGCCCCTTCACTCAAACCACCTGGCAGTGCTGGGCATGCACCAGGTTGATCTGATCAAGACTAGCTGTGTCCTTGGCCCTCCCCCTCCTGGAGGCTAGTAGCAGGGCCAATCAATGGTCTGGGACCACAAAGCCCAGCCCCTTTCGACTGGCTCACTCTTCAGATGCAAACTCAAGGGGTAATATCACCCTTGGTCCTTCTGCTACGCCAAGTCCCTTAGGGACCTGGGCAGCCTCCCAGCCTCTCCTCTGCATCCTAGCTCTCTTCACAAGCCACCTGGCCTTGATTCCCCCATCTGTGAAAAGGGGGCCGATGAGAACAGCAGCTCACACATATGGTTGAGGTGAGACTCAGATGGAGGTCCAAGAACATGTTTAGAACCACGCTCGGCTGTAGTAGGTGCTCAGGAAGGGGATTGGCTTCTTATTAGGATACCTCCCCACCAAGTCCACGGGAGTGTCCCCAGCCACCTGCTCAAGACAGAAGGGGCCTCCACCCATGTGCTCAATGCACTGCTGAGTTCCCACCCCTCTTGGGGCTTCAAGCATCTCATCTGAAGAATGGGGACAAAAATACAGGCCTTGCCTTTATTCTCTGGTGAGTCTACAGATTCAGTGAGGTCAAGGTCATGAATGTGCCATATGAAAACTACTGCCCACTCTGCCAGGCCTGTGCTGGGCACTTGAGCAGCCGATGCAGGTTAAGAGAAAGCCCCTGCCTTAAGATGCTCATAGATTAGGGAGAGGTCATGACTGTGCTTGAGGGTTGCAATGCTAGTGGATTAAGTGAGAGGAGTAGGTGCAGGGGGCACCTTCCAAGCCGATGCTCAAGTCCTTGTAGGGAGCCAGGGGAGATGAAGATGGGAGCCAGCTAGGGACAGGCTGGACTAATCCTGCAACAGGCAGGGGCTCACTTTAGGTCAGAGCCCCAAGGCCTCATCTGTGAAAGATGGGGTGGCTTCACTCCCCCACCCAGCCCAGGAAGTGGCAAGCATCTCGTGGAGGGGACTGCCCTTGGAGCAGGTAAGACAGCAAGTGGTGTTTGCACACTCTCTCCTAAACCTCTCCCAGGATTCTCCAAGATTCCTTCCTGGGCTGCTCTGCCCAGGCATCAGGCCCCCCACCCTACCTTCCACTCCTCCTTGGCTGGTCAGGCCACTAAGCCCTGCAGTAAGCCAGCAGAAGGAAGGAGACCAGGTCCTAGAGAGAGGGGTGGGTCTCCCCAGGCTTTAGGAGATGCTGCACCAGCGGCTCAGAATTCCAGAACCCTACGCCTGGAGCTTTCACTTTTCAGAACACTGAGGCCCCCTATGCAGAAGCCCTCTGGCCAAGGTCACACAGGTGAGAAGGGGGGAAACAATCCTCCGTGGAGGGATGGAGAAGGCACTACCCAAGTGTGGCCAGGGGCCGCCTGCCTTAGGCACTGTCCATGCCAGCAGCGGGGTCGGCTGGGTAGCTATGTGGGCGTGCAGGGGGACAGTGTGGGAACGTGTGAGGGGGAAGATGACACAGTGTGAGGGCGCGGGGGGCGGGGGGAGGGGTGCCGCGAGGCTCCTGGAAGGTGCGTGCTCACCGGCGGGGGCTCCTGGCCCAGGCCCTGCGCCCCCTGGCTGTGCCCGCCCTGAGCCCTCGCCGCAGCCCCCAGCTGGCTTGTCCCAGACGCGCAGATGCGCGATGCGCGCGGGAGCGG